>NW_026602196.1:0-17500 GCF_029448725.1 Salvelinus fontinalis | reverse complement strand
AGTCTTCTGTCTGTCGTTCAGTTGGTTTCTGTCTATCACTTTCAATAAAATCGGAAAACAAATATGTAGTAAATATATTTTTGGGGAAAATCCCTTACAGTTTCTGGAAGGCGAGACAAGGGGCGGTCTGGACAGCGGTGGAGATCACCAGGCTCCTGGTGAGGAAGGGCAGGTAGTTCTTCAGCCTCAGGTCAAACCAGGCGTTGACCTCTGACCTCTGACTGCTGCTGAGAGCCTGGGGCCAGACACACGGCAGTGTGGGACGCCTCACTGACTCAGGGATACTCTCCTGGGGGGGGGGGAGACAGGCCAGTTGCTGAGATATGAATGGGGTTTAGAGGAAACTGGGGTGTGTTCTAGTGGCCACAGCCCAGTTGCTGAGATATGAATGGGGTTTAGAGGAAACTGGGGTGTGTTCTAGTGGCCACAGCCCAGTTGCTGAGATATGAATGGGGTTTAGAGGAAACTGGGGTGTGTTCTAGTGGCCACAGGCCAGTTGCTTAGATATGAATGGGGTTTAGAGGAAACTGGGGTGTGTTCTAGTGGCCACAGGCCAGTTGCTGAGATATGAATGGGGTTTAGAGGAAACTGGAGTGTGTTCTAGTGGCAGAGTCCTCTTGGACTCTACCTTTCTGGTGAATGGATGGCATAGGAGACAATTGGTGTGTAGTGGGTGTTTCGCAGTAATTGTGTGTGTGTACGTGTGTGTGTACGTACAGTACTCAGGAACAGTGGGGTCTTCGCGTAGTTGCTGTAGAGCTGGCAGAGCTTTGTGTCGTCATCGACAACGTTGGGGCGGCGCAGGAAATGACCCAGGTCAGAGACAGGCAGAGAGTTCACCAGCTAGAGAGAGAGAGAGAGATGAGGAAACACACACACCTTCATCATCATCATCATCATCATCTATGTCCTCTTAAAGCCTTGTCTCAAACACACACACACCTTCATCATCATCATCATCATCATCTATGTCCTCTTAAAGCCTTGTCTCAAACACCCACACCAGAGGAGGCTGCTGAGGGGAGGACGGCTCTCGATAACGTCTGGAACGAAGCAAATAGAATGGAATCAAACACATGGAAACCATGGAAACCATGTGTTTAATGTATTTGAGACCATTCTACTTATTCCGATCCAGCCATTATCATGAGCCCCTACCTCCCCAATTAAGGTGCCACCAACCTCCTGTGATACACACACACACACACACACACACACACACACACACACACACACACACACACACACACACACACACACACACACACACACACACACACACACACACACACACACACACACACACACACACACACACACACACACACACACACACACACACACACACACCTCACCTGTTCCATCTGGCTATTGGGTATGAGGGAGAGGAAGGTGGTCAGGTTGGGGAAGCCGAAACCCAGGAAGGAACTCTCCAGGTAACCGTAGAAACTGTGGTTGTAGTTTGCGCCATAGCAACGGAGTGGGGAGGAGCCTGGGAGGGGGACGGGGACAGGACTGTCAATGAAATATCCTTAACAGGAAATTCTGTTATGACAAACTGACAACAAATACGATCATTAGTTGTTTGAGTAATGAGGTTTTGTATCACGATATGAAAATATGAATAACCGAGTGTTGAGCTTTGGTGTCACAGCAAGACAAGTTTCATAGTATGCTCCAGTATTTATAGTTTCATAGTATGCTGTAGTATTTACAGTTTCATATTATGCTGTAGTATTTACAGTTTCATAGTATGCTGTAGTATTTATAGTTTCATATTATGCTGTAGTATTTACAGTTTCAT
Source organism: Salvelinus fontinalis (assembly GCF_029448725.1). Classification (NCBI taxonomy): domain Eukaryota; kingdom Metazoa; phylum Chordata; class Actinopteri; order Salmoniformes; family Salmonidae; genus Salvelinus; species Salvelinus fontinalis. Next base: position 15,696 of record NW_026602196.1, on the reverse strand, counting down.
AGTATGCTGTATTATTTACAGTTTCATAGTATGCTGTAGTATTTACAGTTTCATAGTATGCTCCAGTATTTACAGTTTCATAGTATGCTCCAGTATTTACAGTTTCATAGTATGCTGTAGTATTTACAGTTTCATAGTATGCTCCAATATTTATAGTTTCATAGTATGCTCCAGTATTTACAGTTTCATAGTATGCTGTAGTATTTACAGTTTCATAGTATGCTCCAGTATTTACAGTTTCATAGTATGCTCCAATATTTATAGTTTCATAGTATGCTGTAGTATTTACAGTTTCATAGTATGCTCCAGTATTTACAGTTTCATAGTATGCTCCAATATTTATAGTTTCATAGTATGCTGTAGTATTTACAGTTTCATAGTATGCTCCAGTATTTACAGTTTCATAGTATGCTCCAATATTTATAGTTTCATAGTATGCTCCAGTATTTACAGTTTCATAGTATGCTCCAGTATTTACAGCTTCATAGTATGCTGTAGTATTTACAGTTTCATAGTATGCTCCAGTATTTACAGTTTCATAGTATGCTCCAGTATTTACAGTTTCATAGTATGCTCCAATATTTATAGTTTCATAGTATGCTGTAGTATTTACAGTTTCATAGTATGCTCCAATATTTATAGTTTCATAGTATGCTGTAGTATTTCTAGTTTCATAGTATGCTGTAGTATTTATAGTTTCATAGTATGCTGTAGTATTTACAGGTTCATAGTATGCTGTAGTATTTATAGTTTCATAGTATGCTCCAATATTTATAGTTTCATAGTATGCTGTAGTATTTCTAGTTTCATAGTATGCTGTAGTATTTACAGGTTCATAGTATGCTGTAGTATTTATAGTTTCATAGTATGCTCCAATATTTATAGTTTCATAGTATGCTGTAGTATTTCTAGTTTCATAGTATGCTGTAGTATTTACAGGTTCATAGTATGCTGTAGTATTTACAGGTTCATAGTATGCTACAATATTTATATTTCCAGTGGATGTGTTGTGGATATCAGTACCTTGGAGGGAGAGGGTGATTTGATCATAGATGTTTCTCTGTGTGTTGTCCTGAAGTGTAGGGAGGGTGGCGTTCAGCACCTCCACCCTTGGAGAGACAAACATGTCAGACATGAAACATACCCGTCATCACAATACAAGATGGCTCCCTCTCCTCTTCTGCTGAGATGACCCCCACCTGACACTATCGTCTGACATAGCTCTTGTACATTTAACTCTTTATTCAGACAGTTGGAAACAGAGGGGGAGAGAGGCAGGGTGGGAGAACAGTAGGAAGAACAGACACAGTGGGGAGCACATGTGACTGTCTGGGAGCGTTACAGAAAGACCACAGGTTCTGTACCCCCCCCCCCCCCACCCTCCCCCACCCCGAGCACTTTGAGATCAGTCCAAGCTACAGGAAAACATGCTTCTACAGTCTCACGTGATATAGAGCTAGATTTAAGATAGATACACCCTGCACATCAACATACTACTGACTAAGGGTACATCCATAATGGCTCCCTATTCCCTACGTAGTGCACTACTTTACCCTAAGATACATCCATAATGGCACCCTATTCCCTACATAGTGCACTACTTTACCCTAAGATACATCCCTAATGGCTCCCTATTCCCTACATAGTGCACTACTTTACCCTAAGATACATTCCTAATGGCACCCTATTCCCTATGTAGTGCACTACTTTACCCTAATATACATTCCTAATGGCACCCTATTCCCTATGTAGTGCACTACTTTACCCTAATATACATTCCTAATGGCACCCTATTCCCTATGTAGTGCACTACTTTACCCTAAGATACATCCATAATGGCTCCCTATTCCCTACATAGTGCACTACTTGTGACCATAGCTTATAAGGAATAGGTTGCAATTTGCGCCGCAAGCCTAAATCCCCAGTGAAGATCGGGCCGTCTCTTACAGCTGCTGTCCGATGTTGCAGTTCCTCTGTGCGACCACACTGAAGAGGGGGGCGACGTGGAGCGAGGACAGGTTGATCAGCAGAGGGCGGAGCCTGCTCTGAAGCCAGGTGAGTACTTCCTGGTCGCTAACAGAGCGGTCTGATAGGTTCCCGCGTTCAAACACCTGCTGGAGCATGGCTGAACGCACTGCCACTGGGAACTTGGACTCTTGACCCTACGGATAGATAGAAAGGGATGGATGGGGGGAGAGGGGTGGAGAGAGGGAGGGGAGAGGGGTGGAGAGAGGGAGGGGAGAGGGGGGGAGAGGGGTGGAGAGGAGAGGGGTGGAGAGAGGGAGGGGAGAGGGGTGGAGAGAGGGAGGAGGGAGAAATGGAGGGGAGAGGGAGTGAGAGATGAAAGGAGGGAGGAAGGGACAGGAAAGGTAAGAGAGGAAGAGGACGGGTAACAGAGAGAGAGCACAGATAATGGAAGACAGTTGAATAACAGTCCATCTTCAGACCCAAACAAACCTGTTGAACTATTGAGACAGGATCATGACAAACTATTGAGACAGGATCCCCTCACATGACAAACTACTGACAGACAGGATCCCCTCACATGACAAACTATTGACAGACAGGATCCCCTCACATGACAAACTATTGACAGACAGGATCCCCTCACATGACAAACTATTGACAGACAGGATGCCTCTCAAATGGCACCCCTATTCCATATTTGTAAACAAATATAATATATATAGGGAATAGGGTGTCGTATGGGACTATATAGGGAATAGGGTGTCGTATGGGACTATATAGGGAATAGGGTGTTATATGGGACTATATAGAGAATAGGGTGTCGTATAGAACTATATAGAGAATAGGGTGTTATATGGGACTATATAGAGAATAGGGTGTCGTATAGAACTATATAGAGAATAGGGTGTTATATGGGACTATATAGAGAATAGGGTGTCGTATAGAACTATATAGAGAATAGGGTGTTATATGGGACTATATAGAGAATAGGGTGTTATATGGGACTATATAGAGAATAGGGTGTCATATAGGACGCAACCATATAATATCTTCTCTCATGGTGATGGAGACTACACAGGCAGACAGGCAGACAGACAGACAGACAGGCAGGCAGACAGACAGACAGACAGACAGGCAGACAGGCAGACAGACAGACAGACAGGCAGACAGACAGACAGACAGACAGACAGACAGACAGACGGGCTTGTCTCACGGTGATAGAGACTACACAGACAGACAGACAGACAGACAGACAGACAGACAGACAGACAGACAGTTGTCTCACGGTGATGGCTATAGAGAAGTCATTGAAGAAGTCAGTGAAGAGGACGTTGGGTACGTAGTTCATCAGCATGGTGACGTCTGCAGCAGAGCTGAGCTGGCCTGGACTAGAGGACACCTCTGCCAACTGTCTCACTGTGAGCTGGGGCAGGGCCTCCATCTGCAGCACAGACACAACGCACATTATAACTACAGACACATGATTATTACAGACACTATCACTGTCAGCCGGTGTAACGGTTCCGTCTGCAGCACAGACACAACAACAGGCATTATTACAGACTAATACAACAGGACAACAGGACAACAGACAGTTACCACAGAGAAGTTGGCCAGTAGTCTCTGCATGTCCTTGAAGGAGGCGAAGGCAGAGAATCCTCTGAAGTTCTTCAGCAGCCAGTCTCCACTGTTCAAGGTGTCAGAGCTACAGCTGGGGTCTGGGAACACACAGACAACACATTTAGACAACACAATTAGACAACAAATTAGACAACACAATTAGACAACCCATTTAGACAACCCATTTAGACAACACATTTAGACAACACATTTAGACAACCCATTTAGACAACCCATTTAGACAACACATTTAGACAACCCATTTAGACAACACAATTAGAGAACCCATTTAGACAACACAATTAGACAACAAATTAGACAACACAATTAGACAACCCATTTAGACAACACAATTAGACAACCCATTTAGACAACACATTTAGACAACCCATTTAGACAACACATTTAGACAACCCATTTAGACAACACAATTAGAGAACCCATTTAGACAACACATTTAGACAACACAATTAGACAACCCATTTAGACAACACAATTAGACAACACAATTAGAGAACAAATTAGACAACACAATTAGAGAACAAATTAGACAACACAATTAGACAACACATTTAGAGAGAACACAATTAGACAACACAATTAGACAACCCATTTAGACAACACATTTAGACAACCCATTTAGACAACACAATTAGAGAACAAATTAGACAACACAATTAGACAACACAATTAGAGAACAAATTAGACAACCCATTTAGAAAACACAATTAGACAACACAATTAGAGAACAAATTAGACAACACAATTAGACAACACATTTAGACAACACATTTAGAGAGAACACAATTAGAGAGAACACAATTAGACAACACAATTAGACAACACATTTAGAGAACAAATTTAGACAACACAATTAGACAACACAGTCAGAGAACACATTTAGAGAACACAATTAGACAACACAGTCAGAGAACACAGTCAGAGAAAAGTCCCTGCTGTTGTTTCAGTGCCAGTCTATTGAAGATCCCATAGTAACTCTCCAGATAACACTTTCAGAAGTGTGTTTGTGTTATTTACACAGCAGTTTGACTGACAATGGCTGTATCTAAAGTGGCCCCCTATTCCCTACAAGGCATTACTTTGGAACAGGGCCTATAGAAAAAGTAATGCGCCCTCTGGCCTTCAGGCTCAGCACTCTATTGGTCAGTACCAGTGTCATTTGATTTGATTGGATACCTGCTGAGGCTCAGTTCCTATTGGTCAGTACCTGATGAGGCTTAGTTCTTATTGGTCAGTACCCACTGAGGCTCAGTTCCTATTGGTCAGTACCTGATGAGGCTTAGTTCTTATTGGTCAGTACCCGCTGAGGCATAGTTCCTATTGGTCAGTACCTGATGAGACTCAGTTCCTATTGCTTAGTACCTGCCGTGTTGTTCCTGGAGAGAAAGACCTCTATGAAGGTAGTGTAGACTGATATCTGTCTGGACTGGTCCATGGCTGAGTGGTGGCTGCTCAGGATCTGAACGCTGAGGTGAAAGACAACGGGATTAGAGGTTATCGCTGCAAAGCCACATCGGACAAAACTCAATCACCTCCACAATGAAGAGTTGTTGCAGTGTAAGATTTGATGCAGCAGACCAGGATTTGGAAATGTTTTAAAGTGCAGACCATCTGGCTTAAATTTGAGGATATTTGTATCTATATCGGGTGAACCGTTTAGAAATTATTAATTTTTTTATGTACATAGTCCCTCCATTTTAAGTATTGGGACAAATTCACTTATATGTGTATTAAAGCAGTAAAAAGTGAAGTATTTGGTCCCATAATCCTAGTACGCAATGATCACATGAAGCTTATGACTCTACAAACTTGTTGGATGCATTTGCATTTGTTTGTTTTGGTTGTGTTTCAGATTATTTTGTGCCCAATAGAAATGAATGGTAAATAATGTAGTGCTATTTTGGAGTCTCTTTTATTGTAAATAAGAATATAATATGTTTCTAAACTATGTCTACATTCATGTGGATGTTACCATGATTATGGATAGTCCTGACAAAAATGTGAATAGCGATGAGAGAGAAAGTTACAGACACACAAATATCATACCCCCCCAAAATGCTAACCTCCCCTGTTATTGTAATGGTGAGAGGTTAGCATGTCTTGGGGGTATGATATATAATGCTAACCTCCCTTGTTATTATAATGGTGAGAGGTTAGCATGTCTTGGGGGTATGATATATAATGCTAACCTCCCTTGTTATTATAATGGTGAGAGGTTAGCATGTCTTGGGGGTATGATATATAATGCTAACCTCCCTTGTTATTATAATGGTGAGAGGTTAGCATGTCTTGGAGTCAGATTAACTCTTGGATAACATTTGTATGTCTCTGCGTACAGTTTGAAGCAAGTTGCTAACTATCGCTAGCGCAATTGCTAACCAGTGTTAGCATAATGACTGGAACTTTCCATTAACTTCCATTCATTGCGCTAACGCTAGTTAGGCTCGCGAAACTACCTCTAACTTCCTTCATACTGTATGCAGAGACATAAAAAGGGTATCCACGAGTTAATCTGACTCTGGGGGAGTAGATACAGGGCCTTTCATCACATGGTAGGTGATGTTATATTATATATAGTAATGGTAATACATGGTCTGGTAGGTGATGTTATATTATATATAGTAATGGTAATACATGGTCTGATAGGTATATTATATTATATATAGTAATGTTAATACGTACATGGTCTGGTAGGTGTTGCAGCTGAAGTTCTTGGTGCTGAGGCAGGACAGGAAGTCAGTGGAGACGGCAGGTAGGAAGGGACGGAGTCTGGTGTTGAACCAGAGGTTGATGATTTTCTGATCTCTGAGACTAGCCAGGCTGAAGCTGTCCAGCCTTACCTCTCGTATAGCATCCAGGGCCTGGGACACTGCTGGAGAGCTGGGCTCTAGTGTCTGGAGAACATGGTTAAAAAAAACGATTTCATATTCAGGAAATTACTGAATGTCGGCGTTGACAATAATATTTGGGACCACGGCAGATCTACTGGAGGTATGTGGTCCCGTGTGGCTCAGTTGGTAGAGCATGGCGCTTGCAACGCCAGGGTTGTGGGTTCGTTCCCCACGGGGGGACCAGGATGAATATGTATGAACTTTCCAATATGTAAGTCGCTCTGAATAAGAGCGTCTGCTAAGTGACTTAAATGAAAATAATGTCTCCTTTTCCTCTTAGAAAATAAAACCAAATAAAAGCCAGATCAAAAGAGGGGACCTACATACAGTAATAATGAGTCAGTACGTTTATATGTACAGTTTAAGTGTGATATGAATAGATAAGAGTTTTATCTCACGGTGTTGGAGAAGAGATCCAGGGCTGAGTCCAGGACCACTGAGACCTTAGAGAAGAACAGTTTCCAGATCTGTGCTGAGTGGCTGGTGTTACCAGACAGCTTACACTTCAACAGGCTCACCAAGTTATCCGATGTCAACGCAGACAGCTGGAGGGTAAAGAAGGGACAGAAAGAGAAAAAACATGTACAAATCATATCATCTAATAATATATATAATAATAATATATAATAATAATATATAATAATAATAATATATATAATAATAATATATAATAATAATAATATATAATAATAATAATATATAATAATAATAATATATAATAATAATATAATAATAATAATATAATAATAATATATATAATAATAATATATAATAATAATAATAATATAATAATAATAATAATATAATAATAATAATATAATAATAATATATAATAATAATATATAATAATAATATAATAATAATATATATAATAATAATATATAATAATAATATATAATAATAATATAATAATAATATATATAATAATAATATATAATAATAATAATATATAATAATAATATAATAATAATATATATAATAATAATATATAATAATAATAATAATATATAATAATAATATAATAATAATATATATAATAATAATATATAATAATAATATAATAATAATATATATAATAATAATATATAATAATAATATAATAATAATATATATAATAATAATATATAATAATAATAATAATATATAATAATAATATAATAATAATATATATAATAATAATATATAATAATAATATAATAATAATATATATAATAATAATATAATAATAATATATATAATAATAATATATAATAATAATATATAATAATAATATATATAATAATAATATATAATAATAATATATATAATAATAATATATATAATAATAATATATAATAATAATATATATAATAATAATATATAATAATAATAATATATAATAATAATAATATATATAATAATAATATATAATAATAATAATAATATATAATAATAATAATATATAATAATAATAATATAATAATAATATATATAATAATAATATATAATAATAATAATACATGAGATTTATATAGCTCTTTTCAAGGACCCAGAGACGCTTTACAGTAGAGAGCAAAGAAACAAGAAAACAAACAAAAAGTCAGTGTAACAGTCCTGACCTGTTTTATGTTGTTTTTTATGTGTTTATGGTCAGGGCATGTGTTTTGGGTGGGCAGTCTATGTTATCTGTTTCTATGTTGGTTTCGGTTTGCCTGATATGGCTCTTGATTAGAGGCAGGTGGTTTGCATTTTCCTCTAATCAAGAGTCATATTTAGGTAGGGCATTATCACTGTGGTTTTGTGGGTGATTGTCTCCTGTGATGTCTTCGTGTCGTTATTCGATGTATATTCACAAACGGGACTGTTTGGCTGTTCGTTTTGTTTCGATGTCGTCTGTTGCCTGTTCGTGAGTTTACGTCTCAGTTATGTAAGTTTATGTTCAGGTTTTCGTTCTACGTCGTTTTGTTATTTTGTAGTTTTGAAAGTGTTTTTGTTTTGTTTCGTGTTACCATCTTCATCGTTTGTAATTTATAATAAAGATGGCATATTTCCCTGAACCCGCATTTTGGTCAGAAGATCCTTCTCTCCTCACCTCATCTGAGGATGAGGAGAGCGACAGCTCTTACAGAATCACCCACCAAAATACAGAGACCAAGCGGTATGGGAATGCTCGACGGAGCAATAAGGATTTCTGGACTTGGGAGGAGATATTGGACGGTAGAGGACCTTGGGCTCAACCAGGGGAATATCGCCGTCCTAAGGAGGAGAAGAGGGCAGCCACAGCCCAGGAGCGCTGGTATGAGGAGGCAGCGCGACGACGCGGTTGGGAGCCCGTGAGTAAGACCCAAAAATTTCTTGGGGGGGGCCACACGAGGAGTGTGGTAAAGCCGGGTAGGATACCCGAGCCAACTCCCCGTGCTTACCGTGGAGGTAGAAGGCGTCGTACTGGTAAGACACCGTGTTATGCGGTAAAGCGCACGGTGTCCCCAGTACGCGTGCTTAGCCCAGTGCGGGCTATTCCACCTTGCCGCACTGGGAGGGCTAGGTTGGGCATCGAGCCGGGTGCCATGAAGCCGGCCCAACGTAGCTGGTCTCCAGTACGTCTCCTCGGGCCGGTGTACATGGCACCAGCCTTACAGGTGGTGTCCCCGGTTCGCCTGCATAGCCCAGTGCGGGCTATTCCACCTCGCCGCACTGGCAGGGCTACGGGGTTCATTCAACCTGGTAGGGTTGGGGAGGCTCGGTGCTCAAGAGCACGTGTCCTCCTTCACGGTCCGGTATATCCGGTGCCACCTCCATGTACCAGTCCTCCGGTGGCAGCCCCCCGTACCAGGCTGTCTCTCCGGGTTCTCTCTCCTGCTGTTTCCTCCTCTCCAGCGCAGCCGGTGCCTAGACCACGCACCAGGCTGTCTCTCCTTCTCCTCCCTACAGAGCTATCTGTCTCCCCAGCGCCATCTGAGCCATCCGTCTCCCCAGCGCCATCTGAGCCATCCGTCTCCCCAGCGCCATCTGAGCCATCCGTCTCCCCAGCGCCATCTGAGCCATCCGTCTCTCCAGCGCCATCTGAGCCATCCGTCTCCCCAGCGCCGTCTGAGCCATCCGTCTGCCATGAGCCTGCAAAGCCGCCCGTCTGCCATGAGCCTACAGAGCCATCCGCCAGACAGGAGCCGCTAGAGCCGTCAGCCAGACAGGAGCCGCTAGAGCCGTCAGCCAGACAGGATCTGCCAGAGCCGCCAACCAGACAGGATCTGCCAGAGCCGCCAACCAGACAGGATCTGCCAGAGCCGCCAACCAGACAGGATCTGCCAGAGCCGCCAACCAGACAGGATCTGCCAGAGCCGCCAACCAGACAGGATCTGCCAGAGCCGCCAGCGAGCCATGAGCAGCCAGAGCCGTCAGAGAGCCATGAGCAGCCAGAGCCGTCAAAGAGCCATGAGCAGCCAGAGCCGTCAGTGAGCCATGAGCAGCCAGAGCCGTCAGAGAGCCATGAGCAGCCAGAGCCGTCAGAGCGCCATGAGCGTCGAGAGCCGTCAGAGCGCCATGAGCGTCGAGAGCCGTCAGCCTGCCATGAGCGTCGAGAGCCGTCAGCCTGCCATGAGCGTCGAGAGCCGTCAGCCTGCCATGAGCGTAGAGAGCCGTCAGTCTGCCATGAGCGTCGAGAGCCGTCAGCCTGCATGGACCTGCCAGAGCCGTCCAAACAGGACCTGCCAGAGTCCTTCAGCCGGGATCTGCCCCTTGTCCCGGTGTTGCCCCTTGTCCCGGTGCTGCCCCTTGTCCCGGTGCTGCCCCTTGTCCCGGTGCTGCCCCTTGTCCCGGTGCTGCCCCTTGTCCCGGTGCTGCCCCTTGTCCCGGTGCTGCCCCTTGTCCCAGTGATGGTCCTTATCCTGGTGCTGCCCCTTGTTCTGGTGCTGCCCCTTGTCCCGGTGCTACCCCTTGTCCCGGTGCTGCCCCTTGTCCTGGTGCTAGCTGTTTATTTAGGGGAAGGTAGTGTTAGGGTGGGCATTAGAAGGGGTAGAAAGAAGAGGGGAGTGACTATGGTGGTACGGGGACAGCGTCCTGAGCCGGAACCACCACCGTGGTCAACTGCCCACCCGGACCCTCCCCTGGACTTTGTGCTTGTGCGCCCGGCGTGCGCATCTTGAGGGGGGGGTACTGTAACAGTCCTGACCTGTTTTATGTTGTTTTTTATGTGTTTATGGTCAGGGCATGTGTTTTGGGTGGGCAGTCTATGTTATCTGTTTCTATGTTGGTTTCGGTTTGCCTGATATGGCTCTTGATTAGAGGCAGGTGGTTTGCATTTTCCTCTAATCAAGAGTCATATTTAGGTAGGGCATTATCACTGTGGTTTTGTGGGTGATTGTCTCCTGTGATGTCTTCGTGTCGTTATTCGATGTATATTCACAAACGGGACTGTTTGGCTGTTCGTTTTGTTTCGATGTCGTCTGTTGCCTGTTCGTGAGTTTACGTCTCAGTTATGTAAGTTTATGTTCAGGTTTTCGTTCTACGTCGTTTTGTTATTTTGTAGTTTTGAAAGTGTTTTTGTTTTGTTTCGTGTTACCATCTTCATCGTTTGTAATTTATAATAAAGATGGCATATTTCCCTGAACCCGCATTTTGGTCAGAAGATCCTTCTCTCCTCACCTCATCTGAGGATGAGGAGAGCGACAGCTCTTACAGTCAGACCAATCAAAAAACAAAAAGTCAGACCAATCAAAAAACAAGAAGTCAGACCAATCAAAAAACAAGAAGTCAGACCAATCAAAAAACAAGAACATCTGGGTGACTTCTGTGGTTGTTCAACTAGAAAAACAACTCATATTGAACAGAAACGTGACAGTTGTGAAGACTTCTTCGTACCGAGCCACAAGCGTAAACATCGACGCTGAAATCACAGAGGACTCCGCTGATCTGCCCGTCGTCAAGGTGACCCTGTAGAGCAGCGCTGAAGGAATCAACAACAGATATTCAGATGGTTGTTGGAAATAGGATGGAAAGAGGAGACGTGAAAGCAGCACTAGAAAAGGTTTGAGACCATGTCACCAATTAACGCAAATGAACAGATGTTGTTTTTTTTAAACGTAAAAAAAACACACAAAAAAAACAGAAGCTAACAGAAATTATCTTTGAATAACTCACCTGTTGACACCAGCACAAACTTTTGTCTCTGTAAACAATACGTAACGAACAATTAGTTATTTCTGAATAATAATCAATGGAATGCAAGGAATTATTGATCACTATGAAATCAATTGAATAATATAATAATCAATGTTTGGTGAATTAATATGCACAAAAAATATATATATATCTCGTACCATTAACTGGGGTGACATTGCACTGAGGGAAAGATGAGATATAATGAGTTCCAATCTGCTATGCAGTGTCCAGATAAATCACACAGTCACATCAGCCTGTTAGACAGCACAGATACTCACCTCTCCACTGTATACAATGCAACCTGTGAGGGGAAAATACAACGTGTAAGATTTCAGGCAGTAATAGTGATTATTTGTAACATGTTTAACATGAAAACTAAAAAACGGGCCAAAATACTTTGTAACCATTACGGTCCCTAACGGTCCTGTTCAAAAGTATTACACTACACAGGAAATAGACTCAGCCAATCGAATCCAGTGTTGTTTATTAAAACCCGTCTCTCACCTGATGGGACGGTCTGTAGTAAAGCCGTCTTGCTGGAGGTGAGGGCTGACTCTATCTCCATGGTAACAGTGGGTACGGCCTGGTCCAGTCTGGCGAAACTAAATAAACACAACAACAACAGGAGCGTTTTTAAGTTCTATTTTACATGGGTATATCCCAAATGGCACCCTATTCCCTACATAGTGCACTACTTTGGACCAGAGCCCCTATTGACCCTGGTTAAAAGTAGTGCACTATGCAGGGGATAGGGTGCCATTTGTGACACAAAATGGGTCATTCATGGGATGTCTCGTGAGATGTCCTCACGTGGACGAGATGCAGTTGTCATTAGAAACATCTATGGTACGGAGTCCAATCAAAAGACGCATCATTTGACCAATGGGTAAAATAATTGTGGAGATACGCCTTTAATAATAACAATGGTCAAAACCCCATGTGCAGTTGAAGTCGCACGTTTACATATACTTAGGTTGGAGTCATTAAAACTCGTTTTTTAACCACTCCACAAATGTCTTGTTAACAAACTATAGTTTTGGCAAGTCGGTCAGGACATCGACTTTGTGCACGACACAAGTAATTTTTCCAACAATTGTTTACAGACAGATTATTTAACTTATAATTCCCTGTATCACAATTCCAGTGGGTCAAATCTGGCCAAATCTACACTGGAGTTCCTTACCAATAACCTTAAACACACGGCCAAATCTACACTGGAGTTCCTTACCAATAACCTAAAACACAAGGCCAAATCTACACTGGAGTTCATTACCAATAACCTTAAACACACGGCCAAATCTACACTGGAGCTCCTTACCAATAACCTAAAACACAAGGCCAAATCTACACTGGAGCTCCTTACCAATAACCTAAAACACACGGCCAAATCTACACTGGGGATCCTTACCAATAACCTAAAACACACGGCCAAATCTACACTGGGGATCCTTACCAATAACCTAAAACACAAGGCCAAATCTACACTGGGGATCCTTACCAATAACCTAAAACACAAGGCCAAATCTACACTGGGGATCCTTACCAATAACCTAAAACACAAGGCCAAATCTACACTGGAGTTCCTTACCAATAACCTAAAACACAAGGCCAAATCTACACTGGGGATCCTTACCAATAACCTAAAACACAAGGCCAAATCTACACTGGGGATCCTTACCAATAACCTAAAACACAAGGCCAAATCTACACTGGAGTTCCTTACCAATAACCTAAAACACAAGGCCAAATCTACAAGGCTCCTCCACTGGAGACTCACAGCTGTAATCGCTACGAAAGGTGATCTAACATGTACTGGCTCAGAGGGGTTGAATACTTATCTAATCAAGATACTGTATATATATACATACATACATATATATATATACATGTATATGAGTGTTATATGTTTCATTCTTTGTTTTGACAAATGTTGGAATTTTTCATCAACTTTGACATTACAGAGTATTTTGTGCAGATCGTTGACAAAAAAATGACAATGAAATCTATTTTAAATTCCACTTTGTAACACAACAAAATGTGGAAAAAGTCAAGGGGTGTGAATCCTTTCTGAAGAAACTGTATTAGGTTACGAAATGTGACTTTTTTGGATATAATGTTAATTATACCTTAGAGAAAGACCCCACTGAACGATTCAGAATATAAAGAATCACATTTGTCTTGGTAAAATGTATTTTGTAACATAAGGAGGAGAAATGTCATCACCGAAGCATGTTTTCACCCACTCTGAGCAGAGTGGACGGACACCCTATCTATGGGTACGGTACTACTATGCTATCTATGGGTACGGTACTACTATCCTGTCTATGGGTACGGTACTACTATCCTGTCTATGGGTACGGTACTACTATCCTGTCTATGGGTACGGTACTACTATCCTGTCTATGGGTACGGTACTACTATCCTCTCTATGGGTACGGTACTACTATCCTGTCTATGGGTACGGTACTACTATCCTGTCTATGGGTACGGTACTACTATCCTCTATGGGTACGGTACTACTATCCTCTCTATGGGTACGGTACTACTATCCTATCTATGGGTACGGTACTACTATCCTATCTATGGGTACGGTACTACTATCCTCTCTATGGGTACGGTACTACTATCCTATCTATGGGTACGGTACTACTATCCTATCTATGGGTACGGTACTACTATCCTGTCTATGGGTACGGTACTACTATCCTCTCTATGGGTACGGTACTACTACCCTATCTATGGGTACGGTACTACTATCCTGTCTATGGGTACGGTACTACTATCCTGTCTATGGGTACGGTACTACTATCCTGTCTATGGGTACGGTACTACTATCCTGTCTATGGGTACGGTACTACTATCCTGTCTATGGGTACGGTACTACTATCCTATCTATGGGTACGGTACTACTACCCTATCTATGGGTACGGTACTACTATCCTATCTATGGGTACGGTACTACTATCCTGTCTATGGGTACGGTACTACTATCCTGTCTATGGGTACGGTACTACTATCCTGTCTATGGGTACGGTACTACTATCCTATCTATGGGTACGGTACTACTATCCTGTCTATGGGTACGGTACTACTATCCTGTCTATGGGTACGGTACTACTATCCTCTCTATGGGTACGGTACTACTATCCTATCTATGGGTACGGTACTACTATCCTCTCTATGGGTACGGTACTACTATCCTATCTATGGGTACGGTACTACTATCCTCTCTATGGGTACGGTACTACTATCCTGTCTATGGGTACGGTACTACTATCCTCTCTATGGGTACTGTACTACTATCCTCTCTATGGGTACGGTACTACTATCCTCTCTATGGGTACGGTACTACTATCCTGTCTATGGGTACGGTACTACTATCCTGTCTATGGGTACGGTACTACTATCCTGTCTATGGGTACGGTACTACTATCCTGTCTATGGGTACGGTACTACTATCCTCTCTATGGGTACGGTACTACTATCCTGTCTATGGGTACGGTACTACTATCCTCTCTATGGGTACGGTACTACTATCCTGTCTATGGGTACGGTACTACTATCCTGTCTATGGGTACGGTACTACTATCCTGTCTATGGGTACGGTACTACTATCCTGTCTATGGGTACGGTACTACTATCCTGTCTATGGGTACGGTACTACTATCCTGTCTATGGGTACGGTACTACTATCCTGTCTATGGGTACGGTACTACTATCCTGTCTATGGGTACTGTACTACTATCCTCTCTATGGGTACGGTACTACTATCCTGTCTATGGGTACGGTACTACTATCCTCTCTATGGGTACGGTACTACTATCCTGTCTATGGGTACGGTACTACTATCCTATCTATGGGTACGGTACTACTATCCTCTCTATGGGTACGGTACTACTATCCTATCTATGGGTACGGTACTACTACCCTATCTATGGGTACGGTACTACTATCCTGTCTATGGGTACGGTACTACTATCCTCTCTATGGGTACTGTACTACTATCCTCTCTATGGGTACGGTACTACTATCCTCTCTATGGGTACGGTACTACTACCCT
>NW_026602195.1:0-23019 GCF_029448725.1 Salvelinus fontinalis | reverse complement strand
GCGAGTTGCTTGTTAGGGTTATGGAAATGAAGGCTTTTCATACTGAACCTCTCCATTGATGGTAGCTTACTGCTCCAGTTGTTTCACGCCTTGTTCTGCCGGGTATTTTACATCAAGGCCCTACATTTGTGTTTGATCTTGATTTTGGGAATTTGTCACTGTGCACTCATTAATATCCAAATCAAATGTCGTTACCATAGAAGTTAAAATAGACAGTTTAAAGAGGCGTGACGTATTTCATCAACATCCATCTTGAATTATACAAAGGGTGGGTCTAATCCTGAATGCTGGTTGGTTAAAACTGCATTCCACCCGGTGTCTATTCCATAAGTTACAACCGGATAAATCTATGACTTTACATTTAATCTGTTCTTTCTGACTGCGCAATCCACTGTCTCATCAGCCCAGCCAGGCAATTTATAAACTTGATCTCCAATATAAAAAGTATCTAGACATTATCTCATGTTTCTTTTAGACTAACATTTAGTTTACAACAGTGGGGATTTGTATAAACCTTTCTGTCTCTCTGACATTTGCAACATTTGAATATTGAAACAATGTAATATCCAGCTGTCCCGTAGTAATGAAGGAGTCGGAACGAGACAGGAGGCGGCTTTTCTCAGCCAGTCGAAATCATGAATCAGCTGGCATCATTTTTATGGTTTGTTCGTTCTAAATGTTCTACTGCCATACTGGCTGGTAACGTTGTTATCCCTTGCTTGCTAGCTAGCCAACTACGGCTAACATACAGTCACGTCAAACAGCAAAGGAGCTTATTTTCATTTGTTTAAGCTGTTTTCTAGTGACATTTATTTGGATACATCCAATGCGCTAATGAGGCGTGATTTCACCTGGCTTAGAATATGTGTTGTTCATAAGAGCTAGCCAACAACACGGCTAACAACACGGCTAACAACACGGCTAACAACACGGCTAACAACACGGCTAACACGATCACATCAAACTGAAGCTGGAAAGACTGGAAACTAGCTGCACTTCATTTCATTTGACCTTTTTTCAATTGACATTTCTTTGTGTATGTATATATATATGTATATGTGTAAAAATGATGCCAGCTGATTTAATGATTTCAACTGGCTGAGAAACGCTGCCTGCCTCCCTGTCTGTGGCTGAGAAATGCTGCCTGCCTCCCTGTCTGTCTGTGGCTGAGAAACGCTGCCTGCCTCCCTGTCTGTCTCGTCCCTACTCGTTTATTACTATGGGACAGCTGGAGATCGAATTTGAATATTGAAAACATTTAGCAAATGTCAGACGGACAGCAAGGTTTATACAAATCTCCTCTCTTGAAAATTAAATGTTAGTCTAAAAGAAATGGTAGATGATGTCTACATACTTTTTATAGTGGAGATTAAGTTTATAAATGACCTGGCAGGGTAGATGAGACAGAGGATTGTGCAGTCAGATGGAACAGAGTAAATAGACATTTTACCTTAATAAATGTAGCCGCTGGTCATTTGTGGAATAGACACAGGCTGGAATGCGGTTCAGGATTAGACCGAGCCGTTGTATAAAACTAGACCTGACCGCCTGGTCTTCCTGATATCTACTGAGGTGAGAGACAGGCCGTTCATACAAGGACCTGCACATACAGTGCATTCTCAAAGTATTCAGACCCCTTGACTTTTCCATGTTTTGTTACGTTACAGCCTTATTCTAAAATGGATTAAAAAAATGTTTTTAAATGTAACCTTTTATTTAACTAGGCAAATCAGTTAAGAACAAATACAAAATTGAAATATCACATTCACATACACTAACGTTCAAAAGTTTGGGGTCACTTAGAAAGAAAGAGGAAAATGATATTTGTTTTGTCCATATAACATCAAACTGATCAGAAATACAGTGTAGACATTGTTAATGTTACAAATAACTATTGTAACTGGAAATGACAGATTTTTTACAGAGGCCCATTTATCAGCAACCATCACTCCTGTGTTCCAATGGCACGTTGTGCTAGCTAATCCAAGTGTATCATTTTAAAAGGCTAATTGACCCTTTTTCAATTACGTTAGCACAGCTGAAAACTGCTGATTTTAAAGAAGAAATACAACAATACAACTTCTTTAGACTAGTTGAGTGTCTGGCGCATCAGCATTTGTGGGTGCGATTACAGGCTAAAAATGGCCAGAAACAAATAGCTTTTCTTCTGAAATTCATCAGTCTTTTCTTGTTCAAAGAAATGAAGACTATTCCATGCGAGAAATTGCCAAGAAACTGAAGATCTCGTACAACGCTGTGTACCACTCCCTTCACAGAACAGCGCAAACTGGCCCTAACCAGAATAGAAAGAGGAGTGGGAGGCCCCGGTGCACAACTGAGCAATAGGACAAGTACATTAGAGTGTCTAGTTTGAGAAAGAAGCCTCACAAGTCCTCAACTGGCAGCTTCATTTAAATAGTACCCGCTAAACACCAGTCTCAACGTCAACAGTTAAGAGGCGACTCCAGGATGCTGGCCTTCTAGGCAGAGTTGCAAAGAAAAAGCCTGATGCTGCCACCACCATGCTTAACCATATGGATGGTGCCTGGTTTCCTCCAGATGTGACACTTGGTATTCAGGCCAAAGAGTTTTGGTTTAATCAGACCAGAGAATCTTCTCCTTTACAGTGCAAAAGTATTCATCCCCCTTGGCGTTTTTCCTTTTTTGTTGCATTTCAACTTGTAATTTAAATAGATTTTTATTTGGATTTAATGTAATGGACATACACAAAATAGTCCAAATTGGTGAAATGAAAAAAATAACTTGTTTAAAAAAAATCAACAAAAAAAATGAAGTGTTGTGTACATATGTATTCACCCCTCTGCTATGAAGCCCCTAAATAAGATCTGGTGAAACCAATTACTTTCAGATGTCACATAATTAGTTAAAGTCCACCTGTGTGCAATCTGTGTCACATGATCTCAGTATATATACTCCTGTTCTGAAAGGCCCCAGAGTCCGCAACACCACTAAGCAAGGGACACCACCAAGCAAGCGGCGCCATGAAGACCAAGGAGCTTTCCAAACAGGTCAGGGACAAAGTTGTGGAGAAGTATAGATCAGGGTTGGGTTATAAAAAAATGTATCTGAAACTTTTAACATCCCACGGAGCACCATTAAATCCATTATTAAAAAATGGAGAGAATATGGCACCACAACAAACCTGCCAAGAGAGGGCCGCCCACCAAAACACACGGACTAGGCAAGGAGGGCATTAATCAGAGGCAACAAAGAGACCAAAGATAACCCTGAAAGAGCTACAAAGCTCCACAGCGGAGATTGGAGTATCTGTCCATAGGAACATTTTAAGCCGTACACTCCACAGAGCTGGGCTTTACGGAAGAGTGGCCAGAAAAAAAGCCATTGCTCAAAGAAAAAAATAAGCAAACACGTTTGGTGTTTGCCGAAAGGCATGTGGGAGCCTCCCCAAACATATGAGACTAAAATTGAGCTTTTTGGCCATCAAGGAAAATGCTATGTCTGGCGTAAACCCCACACCTCTCATCACCCTGAGAACACCATCCCTACAGTGAAGCATGTTGGTGGCAGCATCATGCTGTGGGAATGTTTTTCAACCTCCAGGGACTGGGAAACTGGTCAGAATTGAAGGAATGATGGATGGCGCTAAATACAGGGAAATTCTTGAGGGAATCCTGTTTAAGTCTTCCAGAGATTTGAGACTGGGACAGAGGTTCACCTTCCAGCAGGACAATGACCCTAAGCATACTGCTAAAGCAACAATCGAGTGGTTTAAGGGGAAACATTTAAATGTCTTGGAATGGCCTGGTCAAAGCCCAGACCTCAATCCAATTTAGAATCTGTGGTATGACTTAAAGATTGCTGTACACCAGTGGAACCCATCCAACTTGAAGGAGCTGGAGCAGTTTTGCCTTGAAGAATGAGCAAAAATCCCAGTGGCTAGATGTGTCTAGCAAGTTGAGACATACCCCAAGAGACTTGCAGCTGAAGGAAGGTGGCTCTGCAAAAGGTGGCTCTACAAAGTATTGACTTTGGGGGGGTGGATAGTTATGCACGCTCAAGTTGTCGTTTGTTTGGTCTTAATTCTACATTGTTTCATGGTAAAAAATATTTTGCATCTTCAAAGTGGTAGGCATGTTGTGTAAATCAAGTGATACCCCCCCCCCCCCCACCCCCCAAAAGTCCATTTTAATTCCAGGTTTTAAGGCAACAAAATAGGAAAAATGCCAAGGGGGGTGAATACTTTTGCAAGCCACTGTAGGTGCCTTTTTAGAAAACTCCAAACGGGCTCTCATGTGCCTTTTACTGAGGAGTGACTTCCGTCTGGCCTCTCTACCATAAAGGCCTGATTGGTGGAGTGCTGTAGAGATGGTTGTCCTTCTGGAAGGTTCTCAGAGTGACCATCGGGTTCTTTGTCACGTCCCTGACCAAGGCCCTTCTTCCCCGATTGCTCAGTTTGGCCGGGCGGCCAACTCTAGGAAGAGTCTTGGTGGCTCCAAACTTCTTCCATTTAAGAATGATGGAGGCCACTGTGTTCTTGGGGACCTTCAATGCTGCAGACATTTTTTGGTACCCTTCCCCAGATCTGTGCCTCAACACAATCCTGTCTCAGAGCTATACGGACAATTCCTTCGACCTCATGGAATGGTTTTTGCTCTGACATGCACTGTCAACTGTGGGACCTTTTTATATAGACAGGTGTGTGGCTTTCCAAATAATTTCTAATTAATTGAAATGACCACTGGTAGAATCCAATGAAGTTGTAGAAACCATCCCAAGGAAGATCAATGGAAACAGGATGCACCTGACCTCAATTTTGAGTCTCATAGCAAAGGGTCTGAATACTTATGTAAAGAAGGTATTTCTATTTTTTTATTTGTAATAAATTGGCGAACATTTCTCAGCCTGTTTATGGGGCATTGTGTGTAGATTGATGAGGAAAGAAAATAAATATACTGTAATCAATTTTAGATTAAGTCTGTAACAAAATGTGGAAAAAGTCAAGGTCTGAATACTTTCTGAATGCACTGTAGCTAGACATGGCCGCCTGGTCTTCCTGATAGCTAATGATGTCAGACAGGAAGTCCCACCATCAGTGCACATTTACAAACATTCTCTTGTCAGAACATCCTGGTTTGATGTTGATGATGTGTGTTCTTATGTACCAAATATGCCAGGTGTTGTTGTGGGGGAAGGCCAGAGGGAGGTGCTCATTTTGGGAGTGTTGTTTTTATCCCTACGTGGACCAGACCTTTGCTACCAAGTTTCTGAAATCCCAGGCCGTGGTGTCACGACAACAGTCTAGGTTATCAGTGCTGACTTGTGGTGTTGATGTTTGGGAGTCTCTGCCATGTACATAGGCTGACATTACGTGGCCTACTGATTGCAAGCCTGCATAGAACTATTGATTTTGTGGATACAAAAATTGTATTTTTTATTTTTTTTACATTTTGTGTTTGTCCTCCAGCCATGCAGCAGGTGCTGGATAACCTGAGAGACCTGCCTCCCACCACGGGGGCCAAAGACATCGACCTCCTCTTCCTCAGGGGAATCATAGAGAGCCCCATAGTCCGCTCCCTTGCCAAGGTAACATACACACTCCATCATATCATCAGTTAAGAGAGTAGAGCAGGAGGGGAGAGGCACAACTTGCCAGCAATTTTAGTTGCTTGCAACCGAGTTGTTTGTTGATTGTTTGGGGAACCCCCCCCCCCCCCCCCCCCCCTGCAACCAATAAGCATCTCATCTGCAACTTGGTTGAATCCAGTTGAAACTTTGTGCGACTAGTTGCAAGCAACAGCCAATCAAAACAAACACTTTTGTCACATGATCCATTTGAAGGTTCGGAATTCCGACCCAATTGTCACGTCAACACAGCTATCCGTGCTGCGCAGAACAACCCGCAATCAGGGTTGACAGAACAGAGACTAACACAACAGGAATTGTATACAAATGATTTGTACATGGTTTAGCAGTCAATAAATGTCATTTCGAAGAGAAGCCAAACTTCTCCTTGACCAGTTTCAACTGAAATTGTCCACAATGAACTGTGCTAGCTAGCTTTGCTCGTTGCTGGCTTGGTTAGCTCGTTGTTAACTAGCTAGGTGTTGGTGTTTGCAGTGTAATTTTAGCTAGCTAGCTAGCTGTGTTGGTGTTTGCAATGTCCTTTAGGCTAACTAGCTAAATTGTACAGGCTGCATTTCTACTGTGTGTTTGCTGTTACAATAACCAAACAGTTGGGTAAACACATTAGTGAAACCACGACGTAATGCAGCAGATGACATGGGTTGAGTTTAGAATTCTCAAACCATCAGCTTCAATTTGATTGGCTGTTGCATGCAATTTTAATCACATTTGAGTTGCTTCATGTAACAGCAAAGTTGCTTGAGATTACGTCACTTGCAAATGCAACTAAAATTGCGTTAAAGTTGCTTTGTGTAACCCCAGCCTAAGTCTCGGTGGTTACTGCCGGGTGCATGGGGTTAACAGCTGTACATCTATGTTTAACACTGCAGTGAAATGTCATCGACAACGTGTTTCAGAGGGCCAGCCATGTCACAGTCTGTAGAGGCCAGGGGCCTGCCTAATTTATAAACCGCAGTGGTGTAAAGTACTTAAGTAAAAATACTTTAAAGTACTACTTAAGCAGTTTTTGGGGTTATTTGTACTTTACTTAAAAACCTGTTTCTGCATCTGGGCTGTATGGGTGAGAGGGAGTGTGTACAGTACACTGTGCAGTTGTCCCTTGTTCGTATTTGATTTATTTTTTATTTTGCAGTGGTGTAAAGTACTTTAATACTTTTAAAGTATTTTTTGGGTGAATCTGTACTATAGTAATCATATTTGACTACTTTTACTTCACTACATTCCTAAAGATGTACTTATTACTCCATATATTTTCCATGTCACCCAAAAGTACTCATTACGTTTTGAATGCTTAGCAGGACAGGAAAATTGTCTAATTGGCACACTTATCAAGAGAACATTCCTGGTCATCCCTACTGCCTCTGATCTGGCGGACTCACTAAACAGAGAACATCCCTGGTCATCCCTACTGCCTCTGATCTGGCTGACTCACTAAACAGAGAACATCCCTGGTCATCACTACTGCCTCTGATCTGGCTGACTCACTAAACAGAGAACATCCCTGGTCATCCCTACTACCTCTGATCTGGCGGACTCACTAAACAGAGAACATCCCTGGTCATCCCTACTGCCTCTGATCTGGCGGACTCACTAAACAGAGAACATCCCTGGTCATCCCTACTACCTCTGATCTGGCGGACTCACTAAACAGAGAACATCCCTGGTCATCCCTACTGCCTCTGATCTGGAGGACTCACTAAACAGAGAACATCCCTGGTCATCCCTACTGCCTCTGATCTGGCGGACTCACTAAACAGAGAACATCCCTGGTCATCCCTACTGCCTCTGATCTGGCGGACTCACTAAACAGAGAACATCCCTGGTCATCCCTACTGCCTCTGATCTGGCTGACTCACTAAACAGAGAACATCCCTGGTCATCCCTACTACCTCTGATCTGGCGGACTCACTAAACAGAGAACATCCCTGGTCATCCCTACTGCCTCTGATCTGGAGGACTCACTAAACAGAGAACATCCCTGGTCATCCCTACTGCCTCTGATCTGGCGGACTCACTAAACAGAGAACATCCCTGGTCATCCCTACTGCCTCTGATCTGGCTGACTCACTAAACAGAGAACATCCCTGGTCATCCCTACTACCTCTGATCTGGCGGACTCACTAAACAGAGAACATCCCTGGTCATCCCTACTGCCTCTGATCTGGCTGACTCACTAAACAGAGAACATCCCTGGTCATCCCTACTGCCTCTGATCTGGCGGACTCACTAAACAGAGAACATCCCTGGTCATCCCTACTGCCTCTGATCTGGCGGACTCACTAAACAGAGAACATCCCTGGTCATCCCTACTGCCTCTGATCTGGCTGACTCACTAAACAGAGAACATCCCTGGTCATCCCTACTGCCTCTGATCTGGCTGACTCACTAAACAGAGAACATCCCTGGTCATCCCTACTGCCTCTGATCTGGCTGACTCACTAAACAGAGAACATCCCTGGTCATCCCTACTGCCTCTGATCTGGCTGACTCACTAAACAGAGAACATCCCTGGTCATCCCTACTGCCTCTGATCTGGTGGACTCACTAAACAGAGAACATCCCTGGTCATCCCTACTGCCTCTGATCTGGCGGACTCACTAAACAGAGAACATCCCTGGTCATCCCTACTGCCTCTGATCTGGCTGACTCACTAAACAGAGAACATCCCTGGTCATCCCTACTGCCTCTGATCTGGCTGACTCACTAAACAGAGAACATCCCTGGTCATCCCTACTGCCTCTGATCTGGCTGACTCACTAAACAGAGAACATCCCTGGTCATCCCTACTACCTCTGATCTGGCGGACTCACTAAACAGAGAACATCCCTGGTCATCCCTACTGCCTCTGATCTGGCTGACTCACTAAACAGAGAACATCCCTGGTCATCACTACTGCCTCTGATCTGGCTGACTCACTAAACAGAGAACATCCCTGGTCATCCCTACTGCCTCTGATCTGGCGGACTCACTAAACAGAGAACATCCCTGGTCATCCCTACTGCCTCTGATCTGGCGGACTCACTAAACAGAGAACATCCCTGGTCATCCCTACTACCTCTGATCTGGCGGACTCACTAAACAGAGAACATCCCTGGTCATCCCTACTGCCTCTGATCTGGAGGACTCACTAAACAGAGAACATCCCTGGTCATCCCTACTGCCTCTGATCTTGCGGACTCACTAAACAGAGAACATCCCTGGTCATCCCTACTGCCTCTGATCTGGCGGACTCACTAAACAGAGAACATCCCTGGTCATCCCTACTGCCTCTGATCTGGCTGACTCACTAAACAGAGAACATCCCTGGTCATCCCTACTACCTCTGATCTGGCGGACTCACTAAACAGAGAACATCCCTGGTCATCCCTACTGCCTCTGATCTGGAGGACTCACTAAACAGAGAACATCCCTGGTCATCCCTACTGCCTCTGATCTGGCGGACTCACTAAACAGAGAACATCCCTGGTCATCCCTACTGCCTCTGATCTGGCGGACTCACTAAACAGAGAACATCCCTGGTCATCCCTACTGCCTCTGATCTGGCTGACTCACTAAACAGAGAACATCCCTGGTCATCCCTACTACCTCTGATCTGGCGGACTCACTAAACAGAGAACATCCCTGGTCATCCCTACTGCCTCTGATCTGGCTGACTCACTAAACAGAGAACATCCCTGGTCATCCCTACTGCCTCTGATCTGGTGGACTCACTAAACAGAGAACATCCCTGGTCATCCCTACTGCCTCTGATCTGGCTGACTCACTAAACAGAGAACATCCCTGGTCATCCCTACTGCCTCTGATCTGGAGGACTCACTAAACAGAGAACATCCCTGGTCATCCCTACTGCCTCTGATCTGGAGGACTCACTAAACAGAGAACATCCCTGGTCATCCCTACTGCCTCTGATCTGGAGGACTCACTAAACAGAGAACATCCCTGGTCATCCTACTGCCTCTGATCTGGCGGACTCACTAAACAGAGAACATCCCTGGTCATCCTACTGCCTCTGATCTGGCGGACTCACTAAACAGAGAACATCCCTGGTCATCCTACTGCCTCTGATCTGGAGGACTCACTAAACAGAGAACATCCCTGGTCATCCCTACTGCCTCTGATCTGGAGGACTCACTAAACAGAGAACATCCCTGGTCATCCCTACTGCCTCTGATCTGGAGGACTCACTAAACAGAGAACATCCCTGGTCATCCCTACTGCCTCTGATCTGGAGGACTCACTTAACAGAGAACATTCCTGGTCATCCCTACTGCCTCTGATCTGGCGGACTCACTAAACAGAGAACATCCCTGGTCATCCCTACTGCCTCTGATCTGGTGGACTCACTAAACAGAGAACATCCCTGGTCATCCTACTGCCTCTGATCTGGTGGACTCACTAAACAGAGAACATCCCTGGTCATCCCTACTGCCTCTGATCTGGTGGACTCACTAAACAGAGAACATCCCTGGTCATCCCTACTGCCTCTGATCTGGCGGACTCACTAAACAGAGAACATCCCTGGTCATCCCTACTGCCTCTGATCTGGTGGACTCACTAAACAGAGAACATTCCTGGTCATCACTACTGCCTCTGATCTGGTGGACTCACTAAACAGAGGACATCCCTGGTGATCCCTACTGCCTCTGATCTGGCGGACTCACTAAACAGAGAACATCCCTGGTCATCCCTACTGC
Organism: Salvelinus fontinalis; assembly: GCF_029448725.1. Lineage (NCBI taxonomy): Eukaryota > Metazoa > Chordata > Actinopteri > Salmoniformes > Salmonidae > Salvelinus > Salvelinus fontinalis. The sequence goes on along the minus strand of NW_026602195.1, from coordinate 12,700 downwards.
CTCTGATCTGGCGGACTCACTAAACAGAGAACATCCCTGGTCATCCCTACTGCCTCTGATCTGGTGGACTCACTAAACAGAGAACATCCCTGGTGATCCCTACTGCCTCTGATCTGGCGGACTCACTAAACAGAGAACATCCCTGGTCATCCCTACTGCCTCTGATCTGGCGGACTCACTAAACAGAGAACATCCCTGGTCATCCCTACTGCCTCTGATCTGGTGGACTCACTAAACAGAGAACATCCCTGGTCATCCCTACTACCTCTGATCTGGAGGACTCACTAAACAGAGAACATCCCTGGTCATCCCTACTACCTCTGATCTGGAGGACTCACTAAACAGAGAACATCCCTGGTCATCCCTACTACCTCTGATCTGGAGGACTCACTAAACAGAGAACATCCCTGGTCATCCCTACTACCTCTGATCTGGAGGACTCACTAAACAGAGAACATCCCTGGTCATCCCTACTACCTCTGATCTGGAGGACTCACTAAACAGAGAACATCCCTGGTCATCCCTACTACCTCTGATCTGGAGGACTCACTAAACAGAGAACATCCCTGGTCATCCCTACTGCCTCTGATCTGGCGGACTCACTAAACACAAAGACAAAAAAAACCATGCGTTTAATTTTTAGTATTTGTTTGTACCATCTTTGAAATGCAAGAGAAAGGCCATAAGGAGTAGTGTTGTTTGTTGTGACATGCTGCCATCTGGTGGACATTTACACTAGGTTCACTTTTCACAGGGAAATAAACTGACCAGGGCACGTATAAATTAAATCAGGCTTTATTTCTACAACATGGAATGCAACATAATGTGCTTCATAAAGGGAAAAAAATAATAAAAACTGGAATATTTCATATTTACTACACAACAAATGAAAGAATAACAATAAAAACTGAATGACTAAAAAGCACCCTGAGGAAAAAGCTCAACTTAAAAGATGTTTTAAGATCTCTTTTAAATATGTCCACAGTTTCAGCCCTCCTCAGGTTCTCTGGCAGGCTGTTCCAGAGGCTGGGGGCAGAATAACTAAACGTTGTCTCTCCATGCCTCTTGGTCCTAGGCGTTGGGATAGTTAAAACCTGAACTAAATACTGTGTGTATGAATGTGTGTCTCTTCTAAATACTGTGTGTATGAATGTGTGTCTGCAGGCCCATGAGAGGCTGGCGGAGGTGAAGCTGGAGGCTGTGAGAGACAACAACCAGCAGCTGGTCTCAGAGATCCTAGACTCCCTCACAAGACTGAGTAGTAGAGACGCCTCCGCTGAGGAACTAGCCAACATCCTCCAGGAACCACACTTCAAGGTACACACACTCAGACACCCATGTATACACTCACACCCCTATGTGTACACAAACACACACACACACACACACACACACACACACACACACACACACACACACACACACACACACACACACACACACACACACACACACACAGTACTGTTGAGTTGTTAGAGCTAGTCTGAAAGTAGACCAGAAAATGACTCTCCTGTCAGAGATGTTTACAGCAACAATCACCATATTATTCCTGAAGTCTCTGTCTCTGCGCCTCTCTGTCTCTGCGCCTCTCTGTCTCTGCGCCTCTCTGTCTCTGCGCCTCTCTGTCTCTGTGCCTCTCTGTCTCTGCGCCTCTCTGTCTCTGCGCCTCTCTGTCTCTGCGCCTCTCTGTCTCTGCGCCTCTCTGTCTCTGCGCCTCTCTGTCTCTGCGCCTCTCGCTCTCTCTCAAAATTCAATACATTTCAATTTGCTTTATTGGCATGATGTAACAATGTACATATTGCCAAAGCTCGCTCTCTCTCGTTCGTTCGTGTCAGAAGTATGTGGACACCCGCTCGTCGAACATCTCATTCCAAAATCATGGGCATTAATATGGAGTTGGTCCCCCTTTGCTGCTATAACAGCCTCTCGTCTTCTGTGAAGGCTTTCCACTAGATGTTGGAACATTGCTGCTATAATAGCCTCCCGTCTTCTGGGAAGGCTTTCCACTAGATGTTGGAACATTGCTGCTATAACAGCCTCCACTCTTCTGGGAAGGCTTTCCACTAGATGTTGGAACATTGCTGCTATAACAGCCTCCACTCTTCTGGGAAGACTTTCCACTAGATGGTGGAACATTGCTGCTATAACAGCCTCCACTCTTCTGGGAAGGCTTTCCACTAGATGTTGGAACATTGCTGCTATAACAGCCTCCACTCTTCTGGGAAGGCTTTCCACTAGATGTTGGAACATTGCTGCTATAACAGCCTCCCGTCTTCTGGGAAGGCTTTCCACTAGATGTTGGAACATTGCTGCTATAACAGCCTCCACTCTTCTGGGAAGGCTTTCCACTAGATGTTGGAACATTGCTGCTATAACAGCCTCCACTCTTCTGGGAAGACTTTCCACTAGATGGTGGAACATTGCTGCTATAACAGCCTCCACTCTTCTGGGAAGGCTTTCCACTAGATGTTGGAACATTGCTGCTATAACAGCCTCCACTCTTCTGGGAAGGCTTTCCGCTAGATGTTGGAACATTGCTGCTATAACAGCCTCCACTCTTCTGGGAAGGCTTTCCACTAGATGTTGGAACATTGCTGCTATAACAGCCTCCACTCTTCTGGGAAGGCTTTCCGCTAGATGTTGGAACATTGCTGCTATAACAGCCTCCACTCTTCTGTGAAGGCTTTCCGCTAGATGTTGGAACATTGCTGCTATAACAGCCTCCACTCTTCTGTGAAGGCTTTCCACTAGATGTTGGAACATTGCTGCTATAACAGCCTCCACTCTTCTGGGAAGGCTTTCCACTAGATGGTGGAACATTGCTGCGGGGTTTTGCTTCTATTCAGCCACAAGAGCATTAGTGAGGTCAGGCACTGATGTTAGGCGATTAGGCCTGACTCGCAGTCGGGGTTTCAATTCAACCCAAAGGTGTTTGATAGGGTTAAGGTCAGGGCTCTGTGCAGGCCAGTCAAGTTCTTCCACACTGATCTTGACAAACGATTTCTGTATGTACCTCGCTTTGTGCATGGGTGCATTGTCATGCTAAAACAGGAAAGGACCTTCCCCAAACTGTTGCCACAAAGTTGGAAGCACAGAATAATCTAGAATGTAATTGTATGCTGTAGCGTTAAGATGTCCCTTCACTGGAACTAAGGCGCCTAGCCCGAATCATGAAAAACAGCCCCAGATAATTATTCCTCCTCCACCAAACTTTACAGTTGGCACTATGCATTAGGGCAGGTAGCGTTCTCCTGGCATCCGCCAAACCCAGATTTGTCCGTCTGACTGCTAGATGGTGAAGCGTGATTCATCTTTCAAGAGAGTGATTTTCCACTGTTCCAGAGCCCAATGGCGGCGAGCTTTACACCACTCCAGCCGACACTTGGCATTGTGCGTGGTGATCTTAGGCTTGTGTGCGGCTGCTCGGCCATGGAAACCCATTTCATGAGGCTCCCGACGAACAGTTCTTGTGCTGACGTTTGCAAGTCGGTAGTGAGTGTTGTAACGCCCTTCAGCACTCGGCGGTCCCGTTCTGTGAGCTTGTGTGGCCTGCCACTTCATGGCTGAGACATTGTTGCTCCTAGATGTTTCCACTTTACAATAACAGCACTTAAAGTTGACCGGGGCAGCTCTAGCAGGGCAGAAATTTGACAAACTGACTTTCTATGACGGTGCCACGTTTAAAGTCACTGAGCTCTTCAGTAAGGCCATTTTACTGCCAATGTTTGTCTATGGAGTTTGCATGGCTGTGTGCTCGATTTTATAGACCTGTCAGCAACGGGTGTGGCTGAAATAGCCGAATCCACTAATTTGAAGGGGTGTCCACATACTTTTGTGTACAGTATCGATCAGAAAGGACACATTGTGCTTTCTGATGGTGTCAAGTTACCTTTATTACTAAAGGTGTCCTGTGTGGTCGATTTTGGGACCTGTCCTCTTTACTATTTATATATGGTCTATCTGCAAAAACCTGTAACATTCATTTGTGTGCAGATGACACTTATGTACGCTATTGCCCCTACGGCTGACCAGGCTGTTGGAGCTGCAGTCTGATTTTGTCACCTTGCAGAAAGTCCTTGCTGACTTAAAATTGGTACTTCATGCAGTAAAAACTAAATGTCTGCTGTTTTCTAATTCTCGTAGAAATACTTCAGATTACACATTTATGCTTTGGATGGTTCTTTCATCGAGCAGGTTCCTGACTATAAATATCTGGGCTTTTGGATTAACAATCATTTCACCCGGATGAGTTTGTTTAAAGGAAAAATTCCACCACAAAGCTATATTTTGGTATTTGTTTCATTAGTCCATTGTTGACATAGTCCCAAAAGGTTTTCAAGATATGTAACTTTCTAAATGCATAAATCATCCCTGTAGGATGCATTTACCATCACATGGGGATGAATTCTGTATGTCAACACTGGACTAATGAAACAAATACCAAAAGAGTTTCCTTTAAGAAGCTGATATTTTAAAGTAGGCTTGTTTTTATGTAAATAGATGATGCCTCTCCCTCAACAGCAGGAAGCAGATTGTACAGTCAACTCCTCCTGCCTGTTCTTCACTATGGTGACACCATTCATGGGAATGTAGCAGCCACTGATCTTAAACCATTGGATGCCGTCCGTCTACTGTAGCGTCCTTCACTTTAGGTGACCGTTTTAATACGCATCACTGCATCCTGTATCAAAAGGTTGGCTGCTCCTCATTAAAGTCCCGTACATCACTTCATTACTCCCTTTCTGTTGACAAAGCTCTACTATACAAGCTTCTGATCTACCTCACTTCACTGTTAAAACCCGTTCACCATCATGGTGAACGCTCGAGGTTCCACTAGTACGTACCGATTTTAGGTGCCCTCCATTTTTGTAAAAGCCTCCAGAACGTGATACATATAGACTCTCTGATGCCTCTACGGCAGTTGGAGCTGTAAGCCTCCAGAACGTGATACATATAGACTCTCTGATGCCTCTACGGCAGTTGGAGCTGTAAGCCTCCAGAACGTGATACATATAGACTCTCTGATGCCTCTACGGCAGTTGGAGACGTAAGCCTCCAGAGCGTGATACATATAGACTCTCTGATGCCTCTACGGCAGTTGGAGCTGTAAGCCTCCAGAACGTGATACATATAGACTCTCTGATGCCTCTACGGCAGTTGGAGCTGTAAGCCTCCAGAACGTGATACATATAGACTCTCTGATGCCTCTACGGCAGTTGGAGACGTAAGCCTCCAGAGCGTGATACATATAGACTCTCTGATGCCTCTACGGCAGTTGGAGCTGTAAGCCTCCAGAACGTGATACATATAGACTCTCTGATGCCTCTACGGCAGTTGGAGCTGTAAGCCTCCAGAACGTGATACATATAGACTCTCTGATGCCTCTACGGCAGTTGGAGCTGTAAGCCTCCAGAACGTGATACATATAGATTCTCTGATGCCTCTACGGCAGTTGGAGCTGTAAGCCTCCAGAACGTGATACATATAGACTCTCTGATGCCTCTACGGCAGTTGGAGCTGTAAGCCTCCAGAACGTGATACATATAGACTCTCTGATGCCTCTACGGCAGTTGGAGCTGTAAGCCTCCAGAACGTGATACATATAGACTCTCTGATGCCTCTACGGCAGTTGGAGCTGTAAGCCTCCAGAACGTGATACATATAGACTCTCTGATGCCTCTACGGCAGTTGGAGACGTAAGCCTCCAGAACGTGATACATATAGACTCTCTGATGCCTCTACGGCAGTTGGAGACGTAAGCCTCCAGAACGTGGTACATATAGACTCTCTGATGCCTCTACGGCACTTGGAGCTGTAAGCCTCCAGAACGTGATACATATAGACTCTCTGATGCCTCTACGACAGTTGGAGCTGTAAGCCTCCAGAACGTGATACATATAGACTCTCTGATGCCTCTACGACAGTTGGAGCTGTAAGCCTCCAGAACGTGATACATATAGACTCTCTGATGCCTCTACGGCAGTTGGAGCTGTAAGCCTCCAGAACGTGATACATATAGACTCTCTGATGCCTCTACGGCAGTTGGAGCTATAAGCCTCCAGAACGTGATACATATAGACTCTCTGATGCCTCTACGGCAGTTGGAGCTGTAAGCCTTCAGAACGTGATACATATAGACTCTCTGATGCCTCTACGGTAGTTGGAGCTGTAAGCCTCCAGAACGTGATACATATAGACTCTCTGATGCCTCTACGGCACTTGGAGCTGTAAGCCTCCAGAACGGGATACATATAGACTCTCTGATGCCTCTACGGCACTTGGAGCTGTAAGCCTCCAGAACGTGATACATATAGACTCTCTGATGCCTCTACGGCAGTTGGAGCTGTAAGCCTCCAGAACGTGATACATATAGACTCTCTGATGCCTCTACGGCACTTGGAGCTGTAAGCCTCCAGAACGTGATACATATAGACTCTCTGATGCCTCTACGGCAGTTGGAGCTGTAAGCCTCCAGAACGTGATACATATAGACTCTCTGATGCCTCTACGGCAGTTGGAGCTGTAAGCCTCCAGAACGTGATACATATAGACTCTCTGATGCCTCTACGACAGTTGGACCTGTAAGCCTCCAGAACGTGATACATATAGACTCTCTGATGCCTCTACGGCAGTTGGAGCTGTAAGCCTCCAGAACGTGATACATATAGACTCTCTGATGCCTCTACGGCAGTTGGAGCTATAATACTGAATGTGTTTAATTTCTGCAACTGTTTGGATTGAATCATTGTTTTTGTGGTGTTGGAAGCCGTTGTGATAATTTTGTAATTTATAATATTATTATTATGAATAAATTGTTGTCCTCAGGGCACCATTGTAAATGAGACCCTGGTCTCAATTGGTTATAATAATCTGTCTTTGACTCTGTCTCACTCTCTTTGCCTCTGCTACTTGGCCCTCCTAGAGAAAAGAAAATTGCCTTTTCTGTCTGGACCAATGAGAAACTGTGGCCTGAGGGGGGCTGTGTCCCTGGTCCAATGGGAGTGGAGGGGTCTAGTGGGGGAGGTAGACACACATTTCTGGGTTAAGGAGTTCTATCATGTGTGAACCAGATCTGTACTGATGCATGTTGCTGCTCTCCCTGTCTCTCTCTGTCTCTGTGTCTCTCTCTGTCTCTGTGTCTCTCTCTGGCTCTATCTGTGTCTTTCTGTCTCTCCCTGTCTCTCTCTGTCTCTGTGTCTCTCTCTGTCTCTGTGTCTCTCTCTCTGTCTGTGTCTTTCTCTCTTTCTGTTTTTCTCTCTGCGTCTCTCTGTCTGTCTGTCTCTCTCTGTCTCTGTGTCTTTCTCTGTCTCTCTGTCTCTGCGTCTCTGTCTGTCTGTCTCTGTGTCTCTGTCTGTGTGTGTGTGAGTCAGATATCCATCCTGTGATATGGCTGCTCTGCAGGTGAGAACTGAACAGTCTTGTTCCTCCTTTCCTTCCTGTGGGACTGATTGATGATTGTATTTCCTGCATGCTACTATTGGTCTTTAACATGCACTGGTTGTGTTGGAAGAAGTGGAGTCTATTTGTGAAGGAGAGCTGTGATTGGTTCATATACACTGGAGGGGCAGTTACCCAGTAGGCTGTGTGTTTCTCTGTTGGTAGTAAATTAATGAGTGCTGCATGTTGCTGCTTGACTATGACATGATGAAATAGTGTTGTTGAGGAAGAGGCTGTGGATACAGGTGTGTGTGATATGTTGGTGTGTCTTGGGATGTGGTAACAGGTGTGTGTGATATGTTGGTGAGTCTTGGGATGTGGTAACAGGTGTGTGTGATATGTTGGTGAGTCTTGGGATGTCGTAGCAGGTGTGTGTGATATGTTGGTGAGTCTTGGGATGTGGTAACAGGTGTGTGTGATATGTTGGTGTGTCTTGGGATGTGGTAACAGGTGTGTGTGATATGTTGGTGTGTCTTGGGATGTGGTAACAGGTGTGTGTGATATGTTGGTGAGTCTTGGGATGTGGTAACAGGTCTGTGTGATATGTTGGTGTGTCTTGGGATGTGGTAACAGGTCTGTGTGATATGTTGGTGTGTCTTGGGATGTGGTAACAGGTGTGTACTTGATTACCAGTGTCACGTCCTTCCTGTCCTTGTCCCTTAGTGGGCTGCAACCAGGGATGCCTCACAAACAAACATGCCTACACACTTGACAACGTCTTAGCAGAGCAGCTCTATAGAAATGTCAGCCATTGTTTTCGTTTTATTTCTAGTGTGAGGTGAGACGTGTTCAGCTGGGGAGTGAGATTACCAATCCAACTCTTTTACGCTGGTTCCTTTCTGTGTCCTGATGTTTTTAGTTTTTTTCCCCTGTTGGCTTAGTGGTCTACTGGAATAATAGTCACTCTTCAATAATCATGTCTCTCCCCTTCCCTCTCCTCCAGTCTCTCCCCCTCTCTCTCCTCCAGTCTCTCCCTCTCTCTCTCCTCCAGTCTCTCCTCCAGTCTCTCCCTCTCTCCTCCAGTCTCTCCTCCAGTCTCTCCCCCTCCCTCTCCTCCAGTCTCTCCCCCTCCCTCTCTCCTCCAGTCTCTCCTCCTCCCTCTCTCCTCCAGTCTCTCCCCCTCCCTCTCTCCTCCAGTCTCTCCCCCTCCCTCTCTCCTCCAGTCTCTCCCCCTCCCTCTCTCCTCCAGTCTCTCCCCCTCCCTCTCTCCTCCAGTCTCTTCCCCCCCTCTCTCCTCCAGTCTCTCTCCTCCAGTCTCTACCCCCCTCTCCCCTCCAGTCTCTCCCCCTCCCTCTCTCCTCCAGTCTCTCCCCCTCCCTCTCTCCTCCAGTCTCTCCCCCTCCCTCTCTCCTCCAGTCTCTGATCGAGGCCCATGACAAGGTGACAGCTATCTCTCTCGCTCTCTCTCTCTCTCTCTCTCTCTCTCTCTCTGTGTGTCTGTCTGTCTGTCTGTCTGTCTGTCTGTCTGTCTGTCTCTCCAGTCTCTGATTGAGGCCCATGACAAGGTGACAGCTAACTCTCGCTCTGTCTTTCTTTCTCTCTCCTCCAGTCTCTGATTGAGGCCCATGACAAGGTGGCAGCTAAATGTTATGAGATGCCGTCGTCGGAGGTGAACAGTAATGCCATGGCGACCGGCCCGCTCGTGCCCGCTGACGCCGTCAGGATGATTGGCATTCAGAAGAAGGCTGGCGAACCACTGGTGAGTTCATGACTGAGTCACAAATGGCACCCTATTCCTTATATAGTGCACTACTTTTGACCAGGGACCAATAGCTGGGCTCCGGTCAATAGTAGTGCACTATGTAGGGAACAGGGTACCATTTAGGACGTTGTCTCAGACATTACCAATCAATCTGGATGACTGTTCATAGTGTGTAGTTAGCAGGTTAGCTACATGGAATATTTAAATCCCTTATCTGATGCATTAACCACTCTCTCTCTCTCTCTCTCTCTCTCTCACAATCCCCCTATTTCTCTCTCTCTCTCACAATCCCCTATTTCTCTCTCTCTATTCTCTCAATCCCCCTATTTCTCTCTCTCCATTCTCTCAATCCCCCTATTTCTCTCTCTCCATTCTCTCAATCCCCCTCTTTCTATGTCTCTCTCTCTCTCTCCATTCTCTCAATCCCACCCTCTGTCTTTCTCTCCTCGTCCTCAGGGCGTGACGTTCAGGGTGGAACGCGGGGAGCTGGTGATCGCCAGGATCCTGCACGGCAGTATGATTGACCGGCAGGGCATGCTGCACGCGGGCGACGTCATCAGGGAGGTGAACGGGCGCGAGGTGGGCAGCGATCCCAAGGAGCTGTTGGAGCTGCTGAGGGACTGCCAGGGGGGCATCACCCTCAAGATCCTGCCCAGCTACCGCGACACTCCAGCACCCTCACAGGTGAGAACAGGGTCATATTTATTAGTTGAACCGTAGTAAAATGTTTTGCAACAGAGAACAAGCGTTTGTTATTGACCAGATATCAGGTAGGTCCCTCAGTTTCAGTTAGCTTCCCTTCACATCCTAATGACTACAACACACCTGATTCAGCAGTTTCAGTTAGCTTCCCTTCACATCCTAATGACTACAACACACCTGATTCAGCAGTTTCAGTTAGCTTCCCTTCACATCCTACTGACTACAACACACCTGATTCAGCAGTTTCAGTTAGCTTCCCTTCACATCCTAATGACTACAACACACCTGATTCAGCAGTTTCAGTTAGCTTCCCTTCACATCCTACTGACTACAACACACCTGATTCAGCAGTTTCAGTTAGCTTCCCTTCACATCCTAATGACTACAACACACCTGATTCAGCAGTTTCAGTTAGCTTCCCTTCACATCCTAATGACTACAACACACCTGATTCAGCAGTTTCAGTTAGCTTCCCTTCACATCCTAATGACTACAACACACCTGATTCAGCAGTTTCAGTTAGCTTCCCTTCACATCCTAATGACTACAACACGGGTGGCTAACATCCTCTTGGAGGGACACTGGGAATGTAGAGTTTCTGCACCAACACACCTGATTCAGCAGTTTCAGTTAGCTTCCTTTCACATCCTAATGACTACAACACACCTGATTCAGCAGTTTCAGTTAGCTTCCCTTCACATCCTACTGACTACAACACGGGTGGCTAACATCCTCTTGGAGGGACACTGGGAATGTAGAGTTTCTGCACCAACACACCTGATTCAGCAGTTTCAGTTAGCTTCCCTTCACATCCTACTGACTACAACACGGGTGGCTAACATCCTCTTGGAGGGACACTGGGAATGTAGAGTTTCTGCACCAACACACCTGATTCAGCAGTTTCAGTTAGCTTCCCTTCACATCCTACTGACTACAACACGGGTGGCTAACATCCTCTTGGAGGGACACTGGGAATGTAGAGTTTCTGCACCAACACACCTGATTCAGCAGTTTCAGTTAGCTTCCCTTCACATCCTACTGACTACAACACGGGTGGCTAACATCCTCTTGGAGGGACACTGGGAATGTAGAGTTTCTGCACCAACACACCTGATTCAGCAGTTTCAGTTAGCTTCCTTTCACATCCTAATGACTACAACACACCTGATTCAGCAGTTTCAGTTAGCTTCCCTTCACATCCTACTGACTACAACACGGGTGGCTAACATCCTCTTGGAGGGACACTGGGAATGTAGAGTTTCTGCACCAACACACCTGATTCAGCAGTTTCAGTTAGCTTCCCTTCACATCCTACTGACTACAACACGGGTGGCTAACATCCTCTTGGAGGGACACTGGGAATGTAGAGTTTCTGCACCAACACACCTGATTCAGTTGATTGAGGTGATTCCTCAGATTAGTAGAGTCAGATGTGTTAAAGCAGGGCTGGAACAAGAAAATGGTGACGTCTGGTTTTCTATAGTAAAAAATCATTTGAAAAGATTTATACTTTTACCTTTTGATACTTAAGTATATTTTAACAATTACATTTACTTTTGATACATATTTAAAACCAAACACTTTGACTTTTACTCAAGTAGTATTTTAATGGGTGACTTTTTACTTGAGTCATTTTCTATTAAGTTCTCTGCCTTTTTCCATCACTGTGTTTTTGTACCTGTCAGGGTGGTTGAGGGGGAGACAGGGTTGACCTGGTCCTAACCCAGAATGACAGGGCACGGGGCTGGAACTGTTACCCTGCCTGGGACACACTGGTCCTATTAATACACTTCATGGGATAACTGGGGCACTGGGAGGAGGGAGGGAGGGAAGAGGAAGGAGGGAGGGAAAAGGGAGGGAGGGAGATTAAGATCGAGGAGGAGGGAGAGAGTGTATGAAAGAGAAGGAAAGCCTATCTGGGGCATGGGGAGGAGTAAAGGACAGCTGATCTGGGGCCTTATGTAGGACAGGGCTCTCCAACCCTGTTCCTGGAGACATACAGTCCTGTAGGACAGGGCTCTCTAACCCTGTTCCTGGAGACATACAGTCCTGTAGGGCAGGGCTCTCCAACCCTGTTCCTGGAGAGATACAGTCCTGTAGGACAGGGCTCTCTAACCCTGTTCCTGGAGAGATACAGTCCTGTAGGACAGGGCTCTCTAACCCTGTTCCTGTAGAGATACAGTCCTGTAGGACAGGGCTCTCCAACCCTGTTCCTGGAGAGATGCAGTCCTGTAGGACAGGGCTCTCTAACCCTGTTCCTGGAGATATACAGTCCTGTAGGACAGGGCTCACCAACCCTGTTCCTGGAGAGATGCAGTCCTGTAGGACAGGGCTCTCTAACCCTGTTCCTGGAGAGATACAGTCCTGTAGGACAGGGCTCTCTAACCCTGTTCCTGGAGAGATACAGTCCTGTAGGACAGGGCTCTCCAACCCTGTTCCTGGAGAGATACAGTCCTGTAGGACAGGGCTCTCTAACCCTGTTCCTGGAGAGATACAGTCCTGTAGGACAGGGCTCTCTAACCCTGTTCCTGGAGAGATACAGTCCTGTAGGACAGGGCTCTCTAACCCTGTTCCTGGAGAGATACAGTCCTGTAGGACAGGGCTCTCCAACCCTGTTCCTGGAGAGATACAGTCCTGTAGGACAGGGCTCTCTAACCCTGTTCCTGGAGAGATACAGTCCTGTAGGACAGGGCTCTCCAACCCTGTTCCTGGAGAGATACAGTCCTGTAGGACAGGGCTCTCTAACCCTGTTCCTGGAGAGATGCAGTCCTGTAGATGATGTTTGTTTCTCTCTGTAGATTCTCACAGTACAGACTGTAGAGCGTTGGGCTGTTGGGGATTTACAATCTGAAGATGATG
>NW_026602194.1:0-23040 GCF_029448725.1 Salvelinus fontinalis | reverse complement strand
TCCATGTGTTGCCACTATCATGTATCCTACTTGGCTGAAGCTTTGATCCAGTGGAAGAAGTATTGAGGAGCAGGGAGGTTAAAGGTCACTTCAGGATACAGCTGTTACTCTACACTATCCCTAGATAATCCAGTAATGAGAGAAAATATATAGAATATTTAGGGCCCTATAACATCTCTATCTATATATAACATCTGTATGAAATCCGTTTTCTTTTCTTTTTTTTACCTAATTCCATTTTCTCCGTTTAGTTTTTCCAGGTTTCTGATTTGTCCCTGTTTTTCTGTTTTTCTCTCTAAATCACACTGTTAATAGAAAAACAAAAACATTAGATGTTCTAAGTCCTCAACAATCCTTAAACCACATCAGGACACCACTTTTGAAGTCTGAGAAAAATCTAAGAAATGTTCATTTTTGTGTGTAGATACCCTTTAATGTTAGTGGCACCAGCAAGAGCCTTGCTTGGTTGGTGGTGTCTCTGTAGCACACATGTGATTGCGGAGTTTGCTGAACAAATCACAACTGGATTGATGCAAATAATCATGATATCATTCTGCCAGGTAGGCATAGACTACTTTGTAGTTAACATTTAATTGACAAGGTTTGTAGGAAAGCTTTTTAATCAACCAGAAGATGGTTGTCATTAGCATAACAGCTAAACATAGTGGTAGACAAATGCACTCAGACAGGGGCATTTCAGGGCTTTTTCCTCTTCAGAAAGTTGAAGGAAAAAACAAATCACTTAGGCTAATTTAGACGACTTGCAGGCAGTGGGTTCAGAATAACTATGACATAATAAAGAAAACTCTTTAATCTGTCACCTAATCTTACCTAATGGGCAGGTCAGCCCTGGAGTAAAGTATTGGCTGTAAGAAGTAAGAGAAAACATAACACCTGTTTATTTTTATTTCTTATTACCTCTTTTTGTTTTATTGTATTACCTCTCATGACATTGCTTGCAAGAATAAACATTGTAATTAATATTTTTCCAATCTGCGTTACCCACTCCAGTCAACAGATGGCGATTTGAGTCTTTCAGGGGATGCTGCTTGCGTGACGTATAATCTAGTGGACGGAACTGGAGGCTTCTTCAACAGCGACAAAAGGCTTCTGATTCAACCAACGTGGTGATTTGCTAGCGAACGTAAAACTGAAACATTGAAGCGCGTTAGACCAATCTTTTGTAGTTTACTCTTAGTGTTTTGAATATAATTCTGTTTACTTATCTACTAGTTCATTTAAACGTAATTTGCTTGTTAAATTAGCAAATGTGGTAAATTGATAATGCACTAGGCTAATCGACCGGAGCATGAGTTCAATAAGCTCGACGGAGAAAGAAGCTCTGGTGAAAGGAGAGGAAGAAGCTTTCAGGATGAAAAAGGAGGAAGAGGAAGCTATCACATTGAAAGAAGAAGAGGATAATATTACAGTGAAAGAGGAAGATGGGAAAAAGGTTGTCAAAGTGGAAGAGGAGGAGGTAGAAGCTTTCAGAATCAAAAAGGAGGAAGATGCCGTAACAATACAAGAAGAGAATGTAGTGAAAGAAGAGGAAGAACCTTTTCGAGTAAAAGAGGAAGAGAAGGCTATCTCAATAAAAGAGGAGGAAGACGTTTTGGGAGTGAAATAGGAGGAGGCTGAAGATCGGGTTACAAACAGTGAGTACTGTCTTAAAAACAAGGGCACTATGGAGTTCTTGAAATAATGTATTGTTTTAACGGGGCATTCTAAATCAAATCAAATGTATTTATAAAGCCCTTCGTACATCAGCTGATATCTCAAAGTGCTGTACAGAAACCCAGCCTAAAACCCCAAACAGCAAGCAATGCAGGTGTAGAAGCACGGTGGCTAGGAAAAACTCCCTAGAAAGGCCAAAACCTAGGAAGAAACCTAGAGAGGAACCAGGCTATGAGGGGTGGCCAGTCCTCTTCTGGCTGTGCCGGGTGGAGATTATAACAGAACATGGCCAAGATGTTCAAATGTTCATAAATGGCCAGCATGGTCAAATAATAATCACAGTAGTTGTCGAGGGTGCAGCACCTCAGGAGTAAATGTCAGTTGGCTTTTCATAGCCGATCATTAAGAGTATCTCTACCGCTCCTGCTGTCTCTAGAGAGTTGAAAACAGCAGGTCTGGGACAGGTAGCACGTCCGGTGAACAGGTCAGGGTTCCATAGCCGCAGGCAGAACAGTTGAAACTGGAGCAGCAGCACGGCCAGGTGGACTGGGGACAGCAAGGAGTCATCATGTAAGGTCGTCCTGAGGCATGGTCCTAGGGCTCAGGTCCTCAGAGAGAGAGAAAGAAAGAGATAATTAGAGAGCAGCATAAATACTGGAGGCTGAGAAGGGAGGGGTTAGGAGACACTGTGGCCCCATCCGATGATAGCCCCGGACAGGGCCAAACAGGAAGGATATAACCCCACCCATTTTGCCAAGGCACAGCCCCCACACCACTAGAGGGATAGCTTCAACCACCAACTTACCATCCTGAGACGAGGCCGAGTAAAGATCTCCACCACGGCACAACCCAAGGGGGGGCGCCAACCCAGACAGGAAGATCACGTCAGTGACTCAACCCACTCAAGTGACGCACCCCTCCTAGGGACGGCATGAAAGAGCACCAGTAAGCCAGTGACTTAGCCCCTGTATTAGGGTTAGAGGCAGAGAATCCCAGTGGAGAGAATTGGAATTGACCCTATACATTTGCAACACAAACAATATTTGACAAAATCATGATAAAAAAGGCCATTTTAGACATATTCATGCCTCTTGATTGTAATAGATGGTCATAAGTTTACGTCTGTTTGCTGTTCTCGTTCACACAGGAGAGAGACGTGACTATCGTGGATCCTTTGGGGAGCCTCAACAACATCCTGATGCTGACGAGGCAGAGAAGAATCTCTCCAGATCAGAACACCAGATGGTACAGCTTGGTTTGTTCTAGCATACAGTTTGCTCTATCGGGGTCTGGGCTGGGTTTCTGTAAAGCACTTCATGACAACAATGACATCAGCATCCATAATGATATGTGTCTGTGTCCCCTCTTTATGGTTACCAGGACAACGCTAGCCCTTCCTCCCTCTCGGAGTCCCCGTGTCATGCCTCTCCCGGTAGCGCCGTACTGCTGGGTATGAAGAGGTTGTCTGTGCTGCTGGTGGACTGCAGGAAAACAACGGGGCTGAGTGGAACTGTGAGAGGAGAAGAAGAGAAGAAAGGATCAGATTTGACACATCAAAGTAAGTGCTGAAGTTTAGTTTGAACAAATACAATAGATCTGCCCACTGGTATCTGTTACCAGGACAACCAGCAGAGTTATGTTAGTTGACAGGAAGATAGACTGGTGGATATGGATGTTATGAATATCATAACACTGAAAAAGGATTCTGCCAATGAAAAGAGAGAAACCAATAGACCATATAAAACCTTGATGAAAGTTAGCTTTAGAGAGAAAGTTAAAAGATGATCCAATGTAAGATGCTTGTTTTACAAAAACTTTTCCTTAAAACATGGATGTTACATTGCCTGTCCCAGTCAACCCCCCTATCTTTACAAGACTGTTGAACAGGCAAACTAAACTCCAGGCACTGTTAATTAATGAACTAATACTGGAGGAAAGCTGTGATCAGGCTGCCCACTCAAGAGAAAGCTTCAAACTGTAACCAGTGCCGTCAACCTTGTTCAGGTTATCAGTCAACCTACCAGGGTAGTTACAAACAGTAGAGGAATGAAATCATCATGTTTTGATCATATCTTTACTAATGCTGCAGAAATGTGTTTGAAAGCAGTATCCAGATCCATCAGATGTAGTGATCACAATATAGTAGCCATGTCTAGGAAAACCACAGTTCCAAAGGCTGGGCCTAATATTGTGTAAAAGAGTTTGTACAATAAGTTTTATAGTGATTCCTATGTTGTTGATGTAAATAATATTTTTTGGTCCGTGGTGTGTAATGATGAGCAACCAGACGCTGCCCTTGACACATTTGAAAATGCTTATCCCAGTTACTAATCAGCATGCACCCATTAAGAATATTACTGTAAACACTGTTAAATCCACGTGGATTGGTAAGGAATTAAAAAATGGTATGATGAATTGGCTAAAGAGATGGCAAATAGGTCTGGCTGTATAACTGATTGGCAAACGTATTGCAAATAGAGAAATCATGTGACTAAATAAAAAGAAGAAGAAACTACACTATGAAACAGATAAATGACATGAAGAATGATAGTAAAAAAAATGGAGCATCTTCAATTAAATTTTGGGGAAAAAAATCAATGTCACCGGTGTCTGACAACGTGGATGGAAAATTGAGGATAATAGCGGCCGATATTGCGACTCCTACAGTATATCCCAAAAGTGAGTACGCCCCTCACATTTTTGTAAATATTTGGGTATATCTTTTCATGTGACAACACTGAAGAAATGACACTTTGCTACAATGTAAAGTAGTGAGTGTACAGCTTGTATAACAGTGTACATTTGCTGTCCCCTCAAAATAACTCAACACACAGCCATTAATGTCTAAACCGCTGGCAACAGAAGTGAGTACACCCCTAAGTGAAAATATCCAAATTGGTCCCAAAGTGTCAATATTTTGTATGGCCACCATCATTTTCCAGCACTGCCTTAACCCTCTTGGGCATGGAGTTCACCAGAGCTTCACAGGTTGACACTTGAGTCCTCTTCCACTCCTCCATGACGACATCACAGAGCTGGTGGATGTTAGAGACCTTGCACTCCTCCACCTACCGTTTGAGGATGCCCCACAGATGCTCAATAGGGTTTAGGTCTGGAGACATGCTTTGCCAGTCCATCACCTTTACCCTCAGCTTCTTTAGCAAGGCAGTGGTGGTCTTGGAGGTGTATTTGGGGTCGTTATCATGTTGGAATACTGCCCTGCGGCCCAGTCTCCGAAGGGAGGGGATCATGCTCTGCTTCAGTATGTCACAGTACATGTTGGCATTCATGGTTCCCTCAATGAACTGTGGCTCCCCAGTGCCGGCAGCACTCATTCAGCCCCAGACCATGACACCCTCACCACCATGCTTGACTGTAGGCAAGACACACTTGTCTTTGTACTCCTCACCTGGTTGCCGCTACACACGCTTGACACCATCTGAACCAAATACTTTTATCTTGGTCTCATCAGACCACAGGACATGGTTCCAGTAATCCATGTCCTTAGTCTGCTTGTCTTCAGCAAACTGTTTGCGGGCTTTCTTGTGCATCATCTTTAGAAGAGGCTTCCTTCTGGGACCACAGCCATGCAGACCAATTTGATGCAGTGTACGGTGTATGGTCTGAGCACTGACAGGCTGACCCCCCACCCCTTCAACCTCTGCAGCAATGCTGGCAGCCCTCATACGTCTATTTCCCAAAGACAACCTCTGGATATACGCCAAGCACGTGCACTCAACTTCTTTGGTCGACCATGGCGAGGCCTGTTCTGAGTGGAACCTGTCCAGTTAAACCTCTGTATGGTCTTGGCCACCGTGCTGCAGCTCAGTTTCAGGATCTTGGCAATCTTCTTATAGCCCAGGCCATCTTTATGTAGATCAACAAATATTTTTTTCAGATCCTCAGAGATTTTTTTGCCATGAGGTGCCATGTTGAACTTCCAGTGACCAGTCAGTATGAGGGAGTGTGAGAGCGATGACACCAAATTTAACACACCTGCTCCCCATTCACACCTGAGACCTTGTAACACTAAAGAGTCACATGACACCGGGGAGGGAAAATGGCTAATTGGGCCCAATTTGGACATTTTCACTTAGGGGTGTACTCGCTTTTGTTGCCAGCGGTTTAGACATTAATGGCTGTGTGAGTTATTTTGAGGGGACAGCAAATTTACACTGTTATACAAGCTGTACACTCACTACTTTACATTGTAGCAAAGTGTCATTTCTTCAGTGTTGTCACATGAAAAGATATACCCAAATATTTACAAAAATGTGAGGGGCGTACTCACTTTCGTGATATACTGTATTTGCCTTGTCTTTAATGTAAGCCTACTAGAAAGTGTGTGCCCTCAGGCCTGGAGGGAAGCTAAAGTCATTCCACTAACCAAGAATAGTAAAGCTCCCTTTACTGGCTTAAATAGCCGACCAATCAGCGTATTACCAACCCTTACATTTTTTGGAAAAAATAGATTGGCCAGATACAATGCTATTTTACAGTTAACAAATTGAGACTTTCAGCTTATAGGGAAGGACATTCAATAAGCATAGCACTTACAAATGACTGATTGGCTGAGAGAAGTTGATGACGATAGAAATATTGTTTGGGCTGTTTTGTTAGACTTCATTGCGACTTTTGACAGTATCGATCATAGTCTGCTGCTGAAAAAAAACATATGGCTTTACACCCCCTGCTATATTGTGGATAAAGAGCTTTAAAAAAAATGTAACCTTTATTTAACTAGGCAAGTTGGTTAAGAACAAATTCTTATTTTCAATGACGGCCTAGGAACAGTGGGTTAACTGTCTTGTTCAGGGACAGAACGACGGAGTTTTACCATGTCAGCTCGGGGATTCGATCCAGCAACCTTTTGGTTACTGGCCTAACGCTCTAACCACTAGGCTACCTGCCGCCCCAGAGCTACCTGTCTAACAGAACACAGAGAGTGTTCTTTAATGGAAGCCTGTACAACAAAATCAAGGTAGAATTAGGAATTCCACAGGGCAGCTGTTTGGCACCTGCTTGTTTCAATCTTTACCAACGACATGCCAACGACATTTGAGTAAAGCCAGTGTGTCTATGTATGCGGATGACTCAACACTGTACACGTCAGCTACCACGGCAACTGAAATGACAGCAACACTTAACAAAGAGCTGCAGTGCGTTTCAGAATGGGTGGCAAGGAATAGTTAGTTAGTCCTAAAAATTTCAGATGACCTTAAGTTACATGGCCTACTATGCTAATTCTATAGCGGTATTGTTAGAGGGGGGTAAAGATAAAGATTTTGTTGGGGAGCCAGGCAGGTATTAACCCTAGTTATTAAAGTTAGTTATTACGTATTATAACATTATTATTCTTATTAAATATTATTCAAACCGAATGGATGAGAGTAGGATAGATAGAGTAGCGCTTCCAGACACATTCTAAACATGATAGGGTCTTAAAGGAGGACTTTAGCATCTAATGATGAAACATGATGGAGTCTTAAAACTTCTTATGGCTGCAATCCCGGTAACGGGATGATATGACAACAGCCAGTGAAAGTGCAGGGCGCCAAATTAAAAAAACTGAAATCTCATAATAAAAATTCCTCAGACATTCATGTGTCTTATATCATTTTAAAGGTAATCTTGTTGTTAATCCCACCAAAGTGTCCGATTTCAAATAGGCTTTTCAGCGAAAGCACTACAAACGATTATGTTAGGTCACCACAAAACCACAATAATCACAGCCATTTTTTCCAGCTAAAGATAGCTTCACAAAATCCTGAATAAGGATAAAATGAATCACTAACCTTCGATTATTTTCATCAGATGACACTCATAGGACTTCATGTTACACAATACATGCATGTTTTGTTTGATTAAATTCATATTTATATAAAAAATCTGAGTTTACATTGAGGCGACTAGATTCACTAGTTGCAAAAACATCAAGTGACTTTGTATAGCCACATCGTTTCAACAGAAATACTCATCATAAATAGATGATAATACAAGTTTTACACATGGAATTATAGATATACCTCTCCTTAATGCAGTACAGTTCCCGCTCAGCCCAGTCAAAACTGTTCGCTGCTCTGGCACCCCAATGGTGGAACAAACTCCCTCACGACGCCAGGTCAGCGGAGTCAATCACCACCTTCCGGAGACACCTGAAACCCCACCTCTTTAAGGAATACCAAGGATAGGATAAAGTAATCCTTCTAACCCCCCCCTTAAAATAATTAGATGCACTAATGTAAAGTGGTTGTTCCACTGGATATCATAAGGTGAATGCACCAATTTGTAAGTCGCTCTGGATAAGAGCGTCTGCTAAATGACTTAAATGTAATGTAAATGTAAATGCAACCGCTGTGTCAGATTTAAAAAAAACTTTACGGAAAAAGAAACCCACGCTATAATCTGAGACGGCGCTCAAAAGTAAAACACCAGAGCCGCAAAGATGGCGTCAACATAAACAAGAAAATATATGATAAATATTCCCTTTGATGATCTACATCAGAAAGCACACCAGGAATCCCAGGTCCACAATAAATGTTTGTTTTGTTCGAAAAATTATCTGTTATTTATGTCTAAATACCTTCTTTTGTTAGCGCGTCTGGTTTACATATCCAAACACTAATTCTGGTCAGCGTTATATCGGACAAAAAGTGATATTACCGGTCGAAGAAACATTTCAAACTAAGTACACAATCAATCATTAGGATGTTTTTAACATATAGCTTCAATAAAGTTCCAACATGAGTATTCTTTCTTGTCTTCGTGATAAATGGAACGCAAGTGACTCCCATGAGGAAAAAGCATGATCAGAAAATGGCTGCTTGATGGACACCTGACTGATTCTGCTCTCATTCTCTCCCATAACATCATAGAAGTCTCATTATAATTTATATTGATGGTTGACATCTAGTGGAACCCATAGGCAGTGCAAACTCATATCTCAAGGGAATTTCTTTAGGGACTCTGGTGAATACATACAAGCTCAGATTTCTGACTTCCTGTTTTGATTTCAACTGAGGATTTTGCCTGCCAATATGAGTTCTCACAGACATAATTCAAACAGTTTTAGAAACTTTAGAGTGTTTTCTATCCAATACTAATAATAATATGCAAATATTCGCAACTATGACTGAGGAGCAGGCCGTTTGATATGGGCACCTTTCATCCAAGCTACCCCCCCCCCCCCCCCCCTTAAAATAATTAGATGCACTAATGTGAAGTGGTTGTTCCACTGGATATCATAAGGTGAATTCACCAATTTGTAAGTCGCTCTGGATAAGAGCGTCTGCTAAATGACTTAAATGTAATGTAAATGTAAATGCAACCGCTGTGTCAGATTTCAAAAAAGCTTTACGGAAAAAGCAAACCATGCAATAATCCGAGTACGGCGCTCAGACACAAGCCATGCAGATACCCGCCATGTTGTTGAGTCAGAAATAGCGTTTTAAATATTCACTTTGATGATCTTCATCAGAATGCTCTCCCAGGAATCCTAGTTCAACAATAAATGTTTGTTTTCTTCGATAAAGTCCATCATTTATGTCCAAATACCTCCTTTTGTTAGCGCGTTTGGTAAACAAATCCAAACTCATGAGGCGCGGGCAAGTCCAGGCGAAAGTTCTGATGAAAAGTTCAAAAATGTATATTAAAGTTCATAGAAAAATGTCAAACGATGTATAGAATCAATCTTTAGGATGTTTTTAACATAAATCTTCAATAATGTTCCAACCAGAGAATTCCTTTGTCTTTAGAAATGCAATGGAATGCTGGTCGCTCTCACTTGTAGGCGCGTGATCAGCTCATGCCACTCTGGCAGATCTCTGGTTGAAACAGCTCTCATTCCCCCCTCCTTCACAGTAGAAGCATCAAACAATGTTCTAAGACTGTTGACATCTAGTGGAAGCCTTAGGAAGTGCAATATGACCCCATAGACACTGTACATTCGATAGGCAATGAGTTGAAAACTACAAACCTCAGATTTCCCATTTCCTGGTTGGATTTTTCTCAGGTTTTTGCCTGCCATTTGAGTTCTGTTATACTCAGACATAATTCAAACAGTTTTAGAAACTTCAGAGTGTTTTCTATCCAATATTACTAATAATATGCATATATTAGCTTCTGGGCCTGAGTAGCAGAACGTTTTCTCTGGGAACGCTTTTCATCCGAACGTGAAAATGCTCCCCCCTTATCCCAAACAGGTTAAGTACTGCAGTGCATCTCCTCCTCATGGACTGCACCAGATTTGACAGTACTTGCTGTGAGATGTTACCCCACTCTTCCACTAAGGCACCTGCAAGTTCCCGGACATTTCTGGTGGGAATGGCCCTAGCTCTCACCCTCTGATCCAACAGGTCCCAGACGTGCGCAATGGGATTGAGATCCGGGCTCTTCGCTGGCCATGGCAGAACACTAACATTCCTGTCTTGCAGGAAATCATGCACAGAAGGAGCAGTATGGCTGGTGGCATTGTCATGCTGGAGGGTCATGTCAGGATGAGCCTGCAGGAAGGGTACCACATGAGGGAGGAGGATGTCTTCCCTGTAACGCACAGCGTTGAGATTGCCTGCAATGACAACAAGCTCAGTCTGTTGATGCTGTGACACACCGCCCCAGACCATGACGGCCCCTCCACCTACAAATCGATCCCGCTCCAAAGTGCAGGCCTCGGTGTAACGCTCATTCCTTCAACGATAAACGCGAATCCGACGATAAACGTGAATCCGACCATCACCCCTAGAGACAGAACCGCGACTTGTTAGTGAAAAGCACTTTTTGCCAGTCCTGTCTGGTCCAGTGACGGTGGGTTTGTGCCCAGAGGCGACGTTGTTGCCGGTGATGTCTGGTGAGGACCTGCCTTTCAACAGGCCTACAAGCCCTTTGTCCACAATTGAATGAGAGAGGCTGGACTGTCTGAGCTAGAGGTCGACCGATTAATCGGAATGGTCAATTAATTAGGGCCGATTTAAAGTTTTCATAATCGTAAATCGGTATTTTTGGGTGCCGATTTGCCCATTTTTTTTTTTTTGCTACCTTTAATTAACTAGGCAAGTCAGTTAAGAACACATTCTTATTTTCAATGACGGCCTAGGAACGGTGAGTTAACTGCCTTGTTCAGGGGCAGAACGACAGATTTTCACCTTGTCAGCCCGGGGTTTCCAATCTTGCAACATTACAGTTAACTAGTCCAACGCAATAACGACCTGCTTCTATCTCGTTCCACTCCACAAGGAGACTGCCTGTTACGCAAATGCAGTAAGCCAAGGTAAGTTGCTAGCTAGCATTAAACTTATCTTATAAAAAACAATCAATCATAACCACTAGTTAACTACACATGGTTGATGATATTACTAGGTATTATCTAGCGTGTCCTGCGTTGCATATAATCTGACTGAGCATACAAGCATACAAGTATCTACGTTTCTGACTGAACGGTGGTAGGCAGAAGCAGGCGCGTAAGCATTCATTCAAAAAGCACTTTTGTGCGTTTTGCCAGCTGCTCTTTGTTGTGCGTCAAGCATTGCGCTGTTTATGACTTCAAGCCTATCAACTCCCGAGATGAGGCTGGTGTAGCCGAAGAGAAATGGCTAGCTAGTTAGCGCGCGCTAATAGCGTTTTAAACGTCACTCGCTCTGAGCCTTCTAGTAGTTGTTCCCCTTGCTCTGCATGGGTAGCGCTGCTTCGATGGTGGCTGTTGTCGTTGTGTTGCTGGTTCGAGCCCAGGGAGGAGCGAGGAGAGGGACGGAAGCTATACTGTTACACTTGCAATACTAAAGTGCCTATAAGAACATCCAATAGTCAAAGGTTAATGAAATACAAATGGTATAGAGGGAAATATCTTTCATATGTTCTCATGTTCTGAGCAAGGAACTGAAACGTTAGCTTTCTTACATAGCACATATTGCACATTTACTTTCTTCTCCAACACTTTGTTTTTGCATAATTTAAACCAAATTGAACACGTTTCATTATTTATAGATTTTATTGATGTATTATATTAAGTTAAAATAAGTGTTCATTCAGTATTGTTGTAATTTTCATTATTACAAATAAAATAAAAATAATCGGCCGATTAATCGGTATCGGCTTTTTTTGGTCCTCCAATAATCGGTATCAGCGGTGAAAAATCATAATCGGTTGGACCTCTAGTCTGAGCACCAATGTAGGGATTATGCGTTCCTGGTGTAACTTGGGCAGTTGTTGTTGCCATCCTGTACCTGTAGGTGTGATGTTCGGATGTACCGGTCCTGTGCGGGTGTTGTTACACGTGGTCTGCCACTGCGAGGACGATACGCTATCCGTCCTGTCTCCCTGTAGCGCTGTCTTAGGCGTCTCACAGTACGGACATTACAATTTATTGCCCTGGCCACATCTGCAGTCCTCATGCCTCCTTGCAGCATGCCTAAGGCACGTTCACGCAGATGAGCAGGGACCCTGGGCATCTTTCTTTTGGTGTTTTTCAGAGTCAGTAGAAAGGCCTCTTTAGAGTCCTACGTTTTCATAACTGTAACCTTAAAACCTCTACTTCATCACCCTCCCGGATCCGGGATCCTCCTCATCAAAAAAGCTGACTAGCCTAGCCTAACGGGACAGGGATATCATATAAGATAATTTTCATGAAATCACAAGTCCAATACAGCAAATGAAAGATAAACATCTTGTGAATCCAGCCATCATTTCCGATTTTTAAAATGTTTTACAGCGAAAACACTATGTATTTCTATTAGCTAACCACAATAGCCAAACACACAACCGCATATTTTCACCATGTTTCCACCGCATAGGTAGCTTTCACAAAACCGACAAAATAGAGATAAAATGAATCACTAACCTTGAACAACTTCATCAGATGACAGTCTTATAACATGTTATACAATACATTTATGTTTTGTTCGAAAATGTGCATATTTGAGGTATAAATCATAGTTTTACATTGCAGCCACCATCAAAAATAGCAGCAAAGCAGCCAGAATAATTACAGAGAGCAACGTGAAATACATAAATACTCATCATAAAACATTTATGAAAAATACATGGTGTACATCAAATGAAAGATAAACATCTTGTGAATCCAGCCAATATTTCTGTTTTTTCTGAAGTGTTTTACAGCGAAAACACAATATAGCGTTATATTAGCTTACTACAATAGCTAACACACAACAGCATTGCTTCAAGGCAAACGGTACCGATAACACAGTTCGACAGATATATGAAATAGCATCCCAAAATGGGTCCTACTTTTGGTGGTCTTCCATCAGAATGTTGTACAAGGAGTCCTTTGTCCAGAACCGTCGTTGTTTGGAATAAGAACGACTTCTTTCCCTCTTGAATTAGCAAGCGCACTGGCCAAGTGGTGCTAAGCTCTCCTTCGTGAACAAAGTCAAACAACGCAACACGCCTAACGCCCTGAATACATTTCAATAATCTAATAAACCTATGTTGATTAAACATACTTTACGATGATATTGTGACATGTATCAAATAAAATCAAAGCCGCAGATAGTATTCGCCTATAACGACGGTTTTCCAGAAGGCGATTCCAGGTTCAACTTCGCGCTTTCGAAAATACAGGAAACGGCGGACCAGTCATTCCAAGAGGATTTATTCCACTTCAGAGCAAGATAATCCACTCATTTCTTCGCTCACTTCCGCTTGACATCTAGGGGAAGGTGTATGACATGTATGCATCTCAATACGTGTCATGTCCATTTATAGGCAAGCTCTTGAACAGAGACCTCCGATTTCAGAAACTCACTTCCTGTCAGGAAGGAGAAGGCTGCAGAAGGAGTTCTGTTTCACTCAGAGAAATAATTCAAACGGTTTTAGAAACTAGAGAGTGTTTTCTATCCAATAGTAATAATAATATGCATATTGTACGAGCAAGAATTGAGTACGAGGCCGTTTGAAATGGGCACATTTTTCCAAGTTAGTCAATACGCCCCCTGCAGCCATAAGAAGTTAAGCGACGTCTGTGTCTTGAGTGTCCAAGAACGGTTTAGTTTTTTGTGTTCTGACTTGTAAAGCAGAATGAATAAAAAAGTAATGTTAACATTATCAGTAATTACCAGGAAACTCTATAACATTTGTTTTAAAATCACACCAAGATTGTTAAAACTGGCCTTAGGTTATTGAGCGATCTGATTAGGATTTACCCTCGTAGCAAGGCCTATTTATCATGTGGAGGTTTCATTCAGGTCTCTTTTTTTTTAAAACACACTGTCTTTGGCAGGAGAAAGACCAGACTCAGAGGAACCAGAGCCAGGGACGTCCAAACCAACAAGAAGACACCAGTGTTCCCACTGTGTAAAGTGGTTTAACAAGTTAGGGAACCTGAAACAACATGAGAGAATACACACCGGGGAGAAGCCTTACCATTGCTCCCAATGTGGAAAGTGTTTCAACCGGCCGGGGGATCTGGAACGGCACGAGAGAATACACACAGGGGAGAAGCCTTACCATTGCTCCCAATGTGGAAAGGGTTTCAACCGGCCGGGGGATCTGGAACGGCACGAGAGAATACACACAGGGGAGAAGCCTTACCACTGCTCCCAGTGTGGAAAGCATTTTAACCAGAAAGGACACCTGAACAAACATGAGAGAATACACACAGGGAGAAGCCTTACCACTGCTCCCAATGTGGATGGAGTTTCAACCATCCGGGGGAGCTGAAACGGCATGAGAGAATACACACAGGGGACTTGCTGTCTTATATTGTTGACTGATAATGATTACCTGTTTTTACCATATGATCTTGAATTGTACAAAGTATACTAAAACATATATTTGTATGTTTTTATTAGAAAACATGAATTGAATATGGAGTATGTCAGTTTGAATATAGAGTAGGTCAGATTTCATGTGTTTAAATGGTCCTTTTTTAACCTGTCTAGGATGAGGGTGCCGCTAGCGGCACTCCCCCCGTACCCCCACTGAAAAACCAGTGCCGCGAAATTCCAAAAAAATATATTTTTTAAATATTTAACTTTCACACATTAAAGTCCAATACAGCTAATGAAAGACACAGATCTTGTGAATCCAGCCAACATGTCCGATTTTTAAAATGTTTTACAGGGAAGACACAATATGTAAAGATGTAAATCTATCTACCTTATTTGTCCACCAACACCAGTAGCTATCACCAATTCGGCTAAACTAAGATATTTATAGCCCCTAACCAAGAAAATAACTCATCAGATGACAGTCTAACATATTTATGGTATGGGATAGGTTTTGTTAGAAAAATGTGCATATTTCAGGTAGATGGCATAGGTTACAATTGCACCCACCGTCACAAATGGGCTAGAATAACTACATAGAGCAACGTGTTTACCTACTTACTAATCATCAAACATTTCGTAAAAATACACAGCATACACTAATCGAAAGACACAGATCCTGTGAATACAGACAATATTTCAGATTTTCTAAGTGTCTTACAGCGAAAACACAATAAATCGTTATATTAGCATAGCACATGTGCAAACATTACCCCAGCATTAATTCTAGCCAAAGTGAGCGATAACGTAAACATCGCCAAAATATATTATTTTTTTCACTAACCTTCTCAGAATTCTTCAGATGACACCCCTGTAACATCACATTACAACATGCATATAGTTTGTTCGAAAATGTGCATATTTAGCCACCAAAATCATGGTTAGACAATGGGGAAAGTAGCCCAGCTGGTGAGAAAATGTCCGTGCGCCATATTAGACAGTGATCTACTCGTATACATAAATACTCATAAACGTGACTAAAAAATATAGGGTGGACAGCGATTGATAGACAATTTAATTCTTAATACAATCGCGGAATTACATTTTTTAAATTATCCTTACTTTTCAATACAGTTTGCGCCAAGCGAAGCTACGTCAAAAAACATGGCGTCCTAAGCCACTAACATTTTTCGACAGAAACACGATTTATCATAATACAAATTTCCTACTTTGAGCTGTTCTTCCATCAGTATCTTGGGCAAAGGATCCTTTCTTGGGTCTAATCGTCTTTTGGTGGAAAGCTGTCCTCTTGCCATGTGGAAATGCCAACTGCGTTCAGCATGAACTGGAAGCGTGCCCAGCGATTCACAGCGTTTCAGAAATAAATGTCCCAAAATCGCACTAAACGGATATAAATTGCTATAAAACGCTTTAAATTAACTACCTTATGATGTTTTTAACTCCTATAACGAGTCTTAACATGACCGGAGAAAGATTACTCCCAACACTAATGCTTGGAACAGGTGCGGGTCGGTGTCCTCCAGGCGCATGACGCAGCTCCAAAAGAGTGACTAGCTACAGGGTTTTTTAATTTATAGTGCCTGTGAACGCGCAATCGACCCCATTCAAATCGTCATCACGTAAAGGCATCCAGGGGAAGATGTAAGCAGTGTCCGTATACTCATAGGAATAACATTGGCTTTAAAACTGACTCCAGAACAGTGGCCAAAATTTCTGAAATCTGACTCCATGTCAGGGAAATTGCTGTAGAATGGGTTCTGTTCCACTTAGAGACAAAATTTAAACTCCTATAGAAACTATAGGCTGTTTTCTATCCAATAATAATAATACTATGCATATTGTACGATCAAGAATTTTGTAGGAAGCCGTTTCAAAAATTACACGATTAGCATAAATAGTGACAACAGCGCCCCCAGCCTCAACAGGTTAAACTCTGTGTTTGTGTGTATCTGGGTGTCTTTCCTCCAGCACCACAGATATAAAGTGATATTTGGATGTGATGCATTTGTTCCGTTGTTTTCATTTGCAATGTTGGCCCACTGATGATTTAATTAAATGAAAATGTTCACAGACTCTGTATTGCAAAATGTTAATTGTATGTGTCCACATATCTGAGTATGTGACTTGTGGTGGATGAATCAGAATTAGTTGGGTAACATAGATAATTAAGATTTCTTATCTGCATAATATGCTCATGTGATATACTTGTTATTAGAATGTATCCCTTCGGACTCTGGTGATGGCAGTTGCCCTTCTTCCCTCAGCTGGGGCTCAGTCACCTGGGGCCCAGAGAGGGGAGAGGTCAGGCTTGTCTTTCACATGTCCCTGGTGCTATGCAGAATATCAGGAAGGGAAGAGGACAGGAGGAAACATTGACTTCATATGTGAATGTATCTGTTAAACTATGTGAAGGGATGGTGTGATTAATGGGGAACCAATTACTGGTTTCCACAATGTCTGTGCGCAAGTCACTGCCTCCTTTGGCATTGGGGGGAGGTGTATGGCAGTGTCTGGAACCATTGTATGGCCTCTCCGATGTTGCACTTATCCTGGGATAGTGTATGACCTAGAGGCTCACTCCCCTCAGTGAGCTTGTCCAGGAGTGGGGTCAAGAAGGGGTTTTACTTGAGATGGGAGTATTTAGAGTTGACAATTGAGTTATGCCATTGGATGAGTTGGTGTTTTTGTGCTATGAAGTACCAGGAACGAGATTAGAACCTCGTTTTAGGGACCAAACTGAATGATAAATTATAGCGAATGCTATCTGGCTATGGGATACTCCTTTCTCATTATAAAGTCTCACTTTGTAAACTGTTCCTAATATATGTGGTTTATGTCGACTAGGGGGTGGATCTTTGCTATAAAAGATCTCAGTAGCCATTGTGTTGCCACTCTCAACGGTTCATTAGAAATAGTGAATTGTTGAAAGTCATTGCAAAGATCTTATTATAAAAGATGTAGTTTAAGTATAACTCTGATTGGTGTGTGAAGTTTGTCTCTCCTCATTTGGTAACACAGAAATTAACCACCACAGACTAACCTTGTGAAACTGTCCTATTATAATCTCCTGTTCCTGGGAGTATCATCCTGTGTTGCAAACCAGCTGCACCTGCGTCCTTGTATGAATAAAGTCCCTCCCAGGAACAGGAAACAATAAAGATATGTGCTCATCACCCAATGCTTCAGGAATTTAGACTGTCTCCACTGCGCTGTGTAATTCTGTTATTCTCTCTGAGCTCAGAAATCGAGAATCTTGGTTTGACTTGGACACCAGCAGATCCTTATTTTATAATATCCACCTCAACTCTCCCACGGATTGCTGTTTATCATTGTCTCAATGAAGAGTTCTTTCTTTTATTTTCCTGGGGTCATTTACAAACCTCCCACTGGTTGAATAAACTTTGTTTCCATGTCATTAACAAAACAAATCCATGTGATGATGTTTGATCAATGTGGAAAACTGATTGGATTTGTAAAAAGCCATGAACATCAGGTATTTTTAATTTTTCACGAACTGGCAACCTAAATCCAATGACAGGTGACATTTGGTGTTGATTTAATGTTGAATTCACTTTAGTGGACGACTCAAAGAAATGTAAATAGAAACTAGATGTTGAACTGACGTCTGTGCCCAGTGGGCTGGTTTGAATAAGTAGCAGGTGTTGGATCAATATCCACCTTAGTAGCTAAGTTTCCATGTAATTTGCACCAGATTTCCATGTGAATATTCTCAAATCTGCATAAAACAATATACACATTTTCCCATCAGAAATATTTGCATCAAACAGACTTATTGTGGATTAAAGGCGGTGCGTTATGACGTAGTGCACAAGAAGAATAACGTTTGCTGTTAAATTCACATGTACCAAATGAAAAATACAAGTTAAATTGGTTTCCATCACATTTTCAACTCTCCTGATGGTTTTAAAAACTTGTGTAAAATAGAAAGTGTGCTCTTGTCCCATGCACTGTAGTCAGCAGCTCACAGATACAGTGCTGGTAGGCTACCTACATGATGAGATTATTATGGATAAGAGCGATATTATTTTATTTGTCAAATGGCAGCCAAGCATCAATCATGTCACCAGAATAAGACCCTCAAAATGTATTGGAAAGGAGCATCAAGCTCATCACATGCAGTTTCACCACCCTGTGAAGTTCATAACTTATTTTGTCTGTAGCCTAATAAACTGCATGGTTTCCCAAGTCGTAGAGGGAGGACCACACAACATATCATCACGTGACTCCAAGTTAAATAAGATGTGATGGTTAATATATAAATATTTGTGGATAAATTAGTTTCCACCGCCATTTCTTGCTCATACATTTTTACTGACACAAAAAGACCCCACCATGTCAAACAAACGAACAAATTGTCTGTCTGCATTAATAAAAGTGTACAGGTATATCCTGTTTCCATCAGCCCGGTCATTACTTTTGAAATGGTTGGATCAATATCCACCTTCATGATATGGATGAAGCCTGATTTGGAATGTCTGAGTAGTTCTATCTGATGTCATAATACACCCCTCTGATAATCAAGTGATATTTAGAATGTCTGAGTAGTTCTATCTGATGTCATAATACACTCTGATAGTGATCCATTTGCTCCATTGTTTCCATGTCAGTTGGTTTCCCACTCTGATGATTTATATCTGACAGAGGGGCTTTAAAGGAATAGTATGGTCACATTTACAGGTTGTGGCTCAGTATTCTTAGTATGATGTGAAAAAAGAACAATCAACTATTTATTGATAATGTATATTCCTATTCAGCTTCTACATCTGCATAGAGGCAAACAGTATCTTAAAGTTGATTAAATATATATATAAATTGTACACTCTATCTTCACAATTTGAATTATTATTCATCAAAAACTATACCAACAATACACTGCAGCTTTGACGCCAAGAAGAGAATGGGCTGATGGGTGGTGGTGCTACTCTACAGGTAAGACAGTCCAATATGAATGTTCAATACACACAATAGGTTCATCAGTAGCCAGTTAGTTAGCTGCTACAGTCCAATATGAATATTCAATACACACAATAGGTTGATCAGTAGCCAGTTAGCTAGCTGCTTCAGTCCAATATGAATGTTCAATACACACAATATGTTGACTGTTGACCGATATGAATGTTCATAATAAGGGGAAAATAAAGGTGGGCTCTCCTGTCAACATGGGGCTCCTGCTGCAGGTAGCCTAGCGGTTACTAGTGTTGGGCCAGTAACCGAAAGATCTCTGGTTTGAATCCCAAAGACAACTAGGTGAAAAATCTGTCAATTTGCCCTTGAGGACAGCAGCAGCAGGAGCCTCATGTTTCTCCCATTCTTCTCTGCAGATCCTCTCAAACTCTGTCAGGTTGGATGGGGAGTGTCACTACAAAGCTATTTTCAGGTCTCTCCAGAGATGTTAAATCGGGTTCAAATCCAGGCTCTGGCTGGGCCCCTCAAGGACATTCAGAGACATCTCCCAAAGCCACTCCTGCATTGTCTTGGCTTTGTGCGTAGGGTCGTTGTCCTATTGGAAGGTTAACCTTTGCCCCAGTTTGAGGTCCTGAGTGCTCTGGAGCAAGTTTTCAAAAATTATCTCTCTGTATTTTGCTCCGTTCATCTTTCCCTCGATCCTGACGAGTCTCCAAGTCCATGCCGCTGAAAAACATCCCCACAGCATGATGCTGCCAACCCCATGCTTCACCGTAGGAATGGTGCCAGGTTTCCTCCAGACGTGACCCTTGGCTTTCATCAGACCAGAGAATTTTGTTACTCATGGTCTGATAGTCCTTTAGGTGCCTTTTGGCAAACTCCAAGCTGACTTTCATGTGCCTTTTACTGAGGAGTGGCTTCCGTCTGGCAACTCTACCATAACGTCCTGCTTGGTAGAGTGATGCAGAGATGGTTCTCCTTCTGGAAGGTTCTCCCATCTCCACAGAGGAGCTCTGTGAGTGACCATTGGGTTCTTGGTCACCTCCCTGACCAAGGCCCTTCTCCCCCGATTGTTCAGTTTGGCCGGGCAGCCAGCAGTAGGAAAGGTCTTGGTGGTTTCAAACTTCTTCCTTTTAAGATGATGGGGACCTTCAATGCTGCAGAAATGTTTTGGTACACTTCCCCAGATCTATGCCGTGACACAATCCTGTCTCGAAAGGAGTATATCACATCAAATACAGGCTACTTAAAGTTCTTGAGAGAACACACATATGCTCGTACACTTGTCTCATTTTTACAAAAATAGAATTGTGCTTTTGGTCATGCAATATTTCCTTTATATATATATATACACTGATCATACCAAATATTTGGAGAGAAATCAACGTCCTAATATGGACTAGGAACCTCCTCCTTTTCCCTCAGAAGAGCCTCAATTTGTCGGGGCGTGACCTCTTCAAAGTGTCCAAAGCCTTCCACAGGGATGCTGGCACATGTTGACTCCAATGCTTCCCACAATTGTGTCATGTTGGCTGGATGTCCTTTGGGTGCAGTCTTCACTCCTCAGAGAAGGATGGTCTTCCCCTTCCTCCTCTGAGGAGCCTCCACTGCACCCAAAGGACATCGAGCCAACATGAAATAATTGTGGGAAGGGAGTTTCAGTGAGTCTCAGAATAAAATAAATTGGTAAAACATTAATAAATTATAATTTTTGGATAAAACTATACTAAATATAATCACATCAACAAATAATTGAATAAAAAAATAATTGAATAAAACATACTATTTTGCGTCCTCCTCTGGGTACATTGACTTCAATACAAAACCTAGGAGGCTTATGGTTCTCAAGGCTTCCATAGACTTAAACAGTAATTATGACAACTTCCGGAGGACATCCTCCAACCTATCAGAGCTCTTTCAGCATGAACCTTCTCCGCTGTGCAATGCGGTTTCCGAGCTGGTCATGGGTGCACCTCAACCCCGCTCAAGGTACAAAACGATATCATAACCGCCATCGAGAAGAGACAATACTGTGCAGCCGTATTCATGGGTTGGCACCCCCCATTGGGTTGTGCCATGGCGAAGATCTTTGTGGGCTATACTCGGCCTTGTCTCAGGATGGTAAGTTGGTGGTTGAAGATATCCCTCTAGTGGTGTGGGGGCTGTGCTTTGGCAAAGTGGGTGGGGTTATATCCTGCCTGTTTGGCCCTGTCCGGGGGTGTCATCGGATGGGGCCACAGTGTCTCCTGACCCCTCTTGTCTCAGCCTCCAGTATTTATGCTGCAGTAGTTTATGTGTCGGGGGGCTGGGGTCGTCTGTTATATCTGGAGTATTTCTCCTGTCTTATCCGGTGTCCTGTGTGAATTTAAGTATGCTCTCTCGAATTCTCTCTTTCTCTCTCTTTCTATCTCTCTCTCGAGGACCTTAGCCCTAGGACCATGCCTCAGGACTACCTGGCATGATGACTCCTTACTGTCCCCAATCCAGCTGGCCGTGCTGCTGCTCCAGTTTCAACTGTTCTGCCTGCGGCTATGGAACCCTGACCTGTTCACCGGACGTGCTACCTGTCCCAAACCTGCTGTTTTCAACTCTCTAGAGACAAATGTTTCTTAAACAGAAAAAAAACGGGATAAACATACCTGAATTTGTCAAATAAAATCAAACTTTATTTGTCAAATGCGCCGAATACAACAAGTGTAGACCTTACAGTGAATTGCTTACAAGCCCTTAACTAACAGTACAGTTCAGGAAGAGTTAAGAAAATGAGCAAATGACCAAAAGTAAAAAATTATAAAAAGTAACGCAATAAAATAACAATAACAAGGCTATATACAGGGGGCACTGGTACCGAGTCAATGTGCAGGGGTACAGGTTAGTCGAGGTCATTTATACATGTAGGTTGGGGTGAAGTGACATTTCATAGATAATAAACAGCAAGTAGCAGCAGTGTACAAAACAAATGGAGGGTCAATGTAAATAGTCCAGGTGGCCATTTGATTAATTGTTCAGCAGCCTAATGGCTTATGGGGGTAGAAGCTTCTAAGGAGCCTTTTGGTTCTAGACTTGGTGCTCCGGTACCGCTTGACGTGCGGGAGCAGAGAAAACAGTCTATGACTTGGGTGACTGGAGCATCTGACAATTTTTTGGGCTTTCTTTATAATTGTCCTGTCTGGCAGGAAGCTTGGCCTCAGTGATGTTCAATACCCTCTGTAGTGCATTACGGTCAGATGCCGAGCAGTTGCCATACCAGGCGGTGATGCAACCGGTCAGGATGCTCTCGATGGTGCAGCTGTAGAACTTTTTGAGGATCTGGAGACCCATGCCAAATCTTTTCAGTCTCCCGAGGTGGAAAAGTTGTTGTCGTGCCCTCTTCACGACTGTCTCGGTGTGTTTGGACCATAATAATTAGTTGGTGATGTCTTCAAGACTGTCTCTCACCTAAAAAACCTATCTCGACCTGTGTGCACCTACGTTCTAAACTTTCATTCATAGGCTAGGTTGTAGCAATCTCATGATGGGTATAGGGAAAATTCTAGTATCATGTAGTAGCCTAAACCTATTGCTGTTACATTGAACAGGGTGAATGGAATATGAATGACAGTCATCCAATATGCTGTAATAGAATTAAGGCCATGCTCATGAAAAAACAAATTGTTCTGCCTCATCTTAAACGGCACTGTTTGGGTGTTGGATGATTCTTGAT
>NW_026602193.1:0-23051 GCF_029448725.1 Salvelinus fontinalis | reverse complement strand
CAGTGCAGATGAGAAGGATCCGCCAATCGTGAAGAAGAAACATTTCTCAGATTAGAGAAGATATTAGAAAAAGTGAAGAGGACTGTGATACTGCAATTGTCAAAACAACCAAAAAGGTTGAGAAGGAAAACAGTGCAGATGAGAAGGATCCGCCAATCGTGAAGAAGAAACATTTCTCAGATTAGAGAAGATATTAGAAAAAGTGAAGAGGACTGTGATACTGCAATTGTCAAAACAACCAAAAAGGTTGAGAAGGAAAACAGTGCAGATGAGAAGGATCCGCCAATCGTGAAGAAGAAACATTTCTCAGATTAGAGAAGATATGAGAAAGAGGACTGTGATACTGCAATTGTCAAAACAACCAGAAAGGTTGAGAAGGAAAACAGTGCAGATGAGAAGGATCAGCCAATCGTGAAGAAGAAACATTTCTAAGATTAGAGAAGATATTAGAAAAAGGACTGTGATACTGCAATTGTCAAAACAACCAAAAAGGTTGAGAAGGAAAACAGTGCAGATGAGAAGGATCCGCCAATCGTGAAGAAGAAACATTTCTCAGATTAGAGAAGATATTAGAAAAAGTGAAAAGGACTGTGATACTGCAATTGTCAAAACAACCAAAAAGGTTGAGAAGGAAAACAGTGCAGATGAGAAGGATCCGCCAATCGTGAAGAAACATTTCTTCAGGAAACTGGAAGAAATGAAGAATGAAATGCTTGGAAAAATGAGAGAGTTGGAGGAGAGGTTGATAAAGATGGGTTCAATCCAAGATGACGTAGATGGGACAAGTGAAGAGGAGGACACAAATCCAGGTGCAAAAAAGCAAAGAGTCCAAGTAGATGAATCAGCCACCCAGTCCGGTGGACAGCCTCTACGCTAGAATCCTTGGAAGCCAAGAGGGCAGGGCTGAAGTCCAGTGCAGTTTTGAAATTGAGTTGGAGCGTTACCTCACCGAGCCTGTCATTGACAGAAAGAGCGGCTTGCCTTTGGAGTGGTGGAAGCAGAATGACGAGAGACTTCAAATCACTTGCTCCACTGGCAAAGAAGTTTCTGTCCCCCACCTTCCTTGGTCCCAATCGAGTGTTCAGTGAGGTGGGAATTATTTATGATAAGCAGACTGACAGGGGACCAAGCAGACAAGCACTGCTTTCTGCACTACAACCTAAAACTTGAAGGAAAACAGTGCAGATGAGAAGGATCCGCCAATCGTGAAGAAGAAACATTTCTCAGATTAGAGAAGATATGAGAAAAAGAGGACTGTGATACTGCAATTGTCAAAACAACCAAAAAGGTTGAGAAGGAAAACAGTGCAGATGAAAAGGATCCGCCAATCGTGAAGAAGAAACATTTCTCAGATTAGAGAAGATATTAGAAAAAGTGAAAAGGACTGTGATACTGCAATTGTCAAAACAACCAAAAAGGTTGAGAAGGAAAACAGTGCAGATGAGAAGGATCAGCCAATCGCGAAGAAGAAACATTTCTCAGATTAGAGAAGATATTAGAAAAAGTGAAGAGGACTGTGATACTGCAATTGTCAAAACAACCAGAAAGGTTGAGAAGGAAAACAGTGCAGATGAGAAGGATCAGCCAATCGTGAAGAAGAAACATTTCTAAGATTAGAGAAGATATTAGAAAAAGGACTGTGATACTGCAATTGTCAAAACAACCAAAAAGGTTGAGAAGGAAAACAGTGCAGATGAGAAGGATCCGCCAATCGTGAAGAAGAAACATTTCTCAGATTAGAGAAGATATTAGAAAAAGTGAAAAGGACTGTGATACTGCAATTGTCAAAACAACCAAAAAGGTTGAGAAGGAAAACAGTGCAGATGAGAAGGATCCGCCAATCGTGAAGAAACATTTCTTCAGGAAACTGGAAGAAATGAAGAATGAAATGCTTGGAAAAATGAGAGAGTTGGAGGAGAGGTTGATAAAGATGGGTTCAATCCAAGATGACGTAGATGGGACAAGTGAAGAGGAGGACACAAATCCAGGTGCAAAAAAGCAAAGAGTCCAAGTAGATGAATCAGCCACCCAGTCCGGTGGACAGCCTCTACGCTAGAATCCTTGGAAGCCAAGAGGGCAGGGCTGAAGTCCAGTGCAGTTTTGAAATTGAGTTGGAGCGTTACCTCACAGAGCCTGTCATTGACAGAAAGAGCGGCTTGCCTTTGGAGTGGTGGAAGCAGAATGACGACAGACTTCAATCACTTGCTCCATTGGCAAAGAAGTTTCTGTCCCCCACCTTCCTCGGTCCCAATCGAGTGTTCAGTGAGGTGGGGATTATTTATGATAAGCAGACTGACAGGGGACCAAGCAGACAAGCACTGCTTTCTGCACTACAACCTAAAACTTGAAGGAAAACAGTGCAGATGAGAAGGATCAGCCAATCGTGAAGAAGAAACATTTCTCAGATTAGAGAAGATATGAGAAAGAGGACTGTGATACTGCAATTGTCAAAACAACCAGAAAGGTTGAGAAGGAAAACAGTGCAGATGAGAAGGATCAGCCAATCGTGAAGAATAAACATTTCTAAGATTAGAGAAGATATTAGAAAAAGGACTGTGATACTGCAATTGTCAAAACAACCAAAAAGGTTGAGAAGGAAAACAGTGCAGATGAGAAGGATCCGCCAATCGTGAAGAAGAAACATTTCTCAGATTAGAGAAGATATTAGAAAAAGTGAAGAGGACTGTGATACTGCAATTGTCAAAACAACCAAAAAGGTTGAAAGGAAAACAGTGCAGATGAGAAGGATCCGCCAATCGTGAAGAAGAAACATTTCTCAGATTAGAGAAGATATTAGAAAAAGTGAAGAGGACTGTGATACTGCAATTGTCAAAACAACCAAAAAGGTTGAGAAGGAAAACAGTGCAGATGAGAAGGATCCGCCAATCGTGAAGAAGAAACATTTCTCAGATTAGAGAATATATTAGAAAAAGTGAAGAGGACTGTGATACTGCAATTGTCAAAACAACCAAAAAGGTTGAGAAGGAAAACAGTGCAGATGAGAAGGATCCGCCAATCGTGAAGAAGAAACATTTCTCAGATTAGAGAAGATATGAGAAAGAGGACTGTGATACTGCAATTGTCAAAACAACCAAAAAGGTTGAGAAGGAAAACAGTGCAGATGAGAAGGATCCGCCAATCGTGAAGAAACATTTCTTCAGGAAACTGGAAGAAATGAAGAATGAAATGCTTGGAAAAATGAGAGAGTTGGAGGAGAGGTTGATAAAGATGGGTTCAATCCAAGATGACGTAGATGGGACAAGTGAAGAGGAGGACACAAATCCAGGTGCAAAAAAGCAAAGAGTCCAAGTAGATGAATCAGCCACCCAGTCCGGTGGACAGCCTCTACGCTAGAATCCTTGGAAGCCAAGAGGGCAGGGCTGAAGTCCAGTGCAGTTTTGAAATTGAGTTGGAGCGTTACCTCACAGAGCCTGTCATTGACAGAAAGAGCGGCTTGCCTTTGGAGTGGTGGAAGCAGAATGACGACAGACTTCAATCACTTGCTCCATTGGCAAAGAAGTTTCTGTCCCCCACCTTCCTCGGTCCCAATCGAGTGTTCAGTGAGGTGGGGATTATTTATGATAAGCAGACTGACAGGGGACCAAGCAGACAAGCACTGCTTTCTGCACTACAACCTAAAACTTGAAGGAAAACAGTGCAGATGAGAAGGATCAGCCAATCGTGAAGAAGAAACATTTCTCAGATTAGAGAAGATATGAGAAAGAGGACTGTGATACTGCAATTGTCAAAACAACCAGAAAGGTTGAGAAGGAAAACAGTGCAGATGAGAAGGATCAGCCAATCGTGAAGAATAAACATTTCTAAGATTAGAGAAGATATTAGAAAAAGGACTGTGATACTGCAATTGTCAAAACAACCAAAAAGGTTGAGAAGGAAAACAGTGCAGATGAGAAGGATCCGCCAATCGTGAAGAAGAAACATTTCTCAGATTAGAGAAGATATTAGAAAAAGTGAAGAGGACTGTGATACTGCAATTGTCAAAACAACCAAAAAGGTTGAAAGGAAAACAGTGCAGATGAGAAGGATCCGCCAATCGTGAAGAAGAAACATTTCTCAGATTAGAGAAGATATTAGAAAAAGTGAAGAGGACTGTGATACTGCAATTGTCAAAACAACCAAAAAGGTTGAGAAGGAAAACAGTGCAGATGAGAAGGATCCGCCAATCGTGAAGAAGAAACATTTCTCAGATTAGAGAATATATTAGAAAAAGTGAAGAGGACTGTGATACTGCAATTGTCAAAACAACCAAAAAGGTTGAGAAGGAAAACAGTGCAGATGAGAAGGATCCGCCAATCGTGAAGAAACATTTCTTCAGGAAACTGGAAGAAATGAAGAATGAAATGCTTGGAAAAATGAGAGAGTTGGAGGAGAGGATGATAAAGATGGATTCGATCCAAGATGACGTAGATGGGACAAGTGAAGAGGAGGACACAAATCCAGGTGCAAAAAAGCAAAGAGTCCAAGTAGATGAATCAGCCACCCAGTCTGGTGGACAGCCTCTACGCTAGAATCCTTGGAAGCCAAGAGGGCAGGGCTGAAGTCCAGTGCAGTTTTGAAATTGAGTTGGAGCGTTACCTCACCGAGCCTGTCATTGACAGAAAGAGCGGCTTGCCTTTGGAGTGGTGGAAGCAGAATGACGAGAGACTTCAAATCACTTGCTCCACTGGCAAAGAAGTTTCTGTCCCCCACCTTCCTTGGTCCCAATCGAGTGTTCAGTGAGGTGGGAATTATTTATGATAAGCAGACTGACAGGGGACCAAGCAGACAAGCACTGCTTTCTGCACTACAACCTAAAACTTGAAGGAAAACAGTGCAGATGAGAAGGATCAGCCAATCGTGAAGAAGAAACATTTCTCAGATTAGAGAAGATATGAGAAAGAGGACTGTGATACTGCAATTGTCAAAACAACCAGAAAGGTTGAGAAGGAAAACAGTGCAGATGAGAAGGATCCGCCAATCGTGAAGAAGAAACATTTCTCAGATTAGAGAAGATATGAGAAAAAGAGGACTGTGATACTGCAATTGTCAAAACAACCAAAAAGGTTGAGAAGGAAAACAGTGCAGATGAAAAGGATCCGCCAATCGTGAAGAAGAAACATTTCTCAGATTAGAGAAGATATTAGAAAAAGTGAAAAGGACTGTGATACTGCAATTGTCAAAACAACCAAAAAGGTTGAGAAGGAAAACAGTGCAGATGAGAAGGATCAGCCAATCGCGAAGAAGAAACATTTCTCAGATTAGAGAAGATATTAGAAAAAGTGAAGAGGACTGTGATACTGCAATTGTCAAAACAACCAGAAAGGTTGAGAAGGAAAACAGTGCAGATGAGAAGGATCAGCCAATCGTG
Organism: Salvelinus fontinalis; assembly: GCF_029448725.1. NCBI lineage: Eukaryota > Metazoa > Chordata > Actinopteri > Salmoniformes > Salmonidae > Salvelinus > Salvelinus fontinalis. The sequence continues at coordinate 17,683 of NW_026602193.1, read as the reverse complement.
AAGAAGAAACATTTCTAAGATTAGAGAAGATATTAGAAAAAGGACTGTGATACTGCAATTGTCAAAACAACCAAAAAGGTTGAGAAGGAAAACAGTGCAGATGAGAAGGATCCGCCAATCGTGAAGAAGAAACATTTCTCAGATTAGAGAAGATATTAGAAAAAGTGAAGAGGACTGTGATACTGCAATTGTCAAAACAACCAAAAAGGTTGAGAAGGAAAACAGTGCAGATGAGAAGGATCCGCCAATCGTGAAGAAACATTTCTTCAGGAAACTGGAAGAAATGAAGAATGAAATGCTTGGAAAAATGAGAGAGTTGGAGGAGAGGTTGATAAAGATGGGTTCAATCCAAGATGACGTAGATGGGACAAGTGAAGAGGAGGACACAAATCCAGGTGCAAAAAAGCAAAGAGTCCAAGTAGATGAATCAGCCACCCAGTCCGGTGGACAGCCTCTACGCTAGAATCCTTGGAAGCCAAGAGGGCAGGGCTGAAGTCCAGTGCAGTTTTGAAATTGAGTTGGAGCGTTACCTCACAGAGCCTGTCATTGACAGAAAGAGCGGCTTGCCTTTGGAGTGGTGGAAGCAGAATGACGACAGACTTCAATCACTTGCTCCATTGGCAAAGAAGTTTCTGTCCCCCACCTTCCTCGGTCCCAATCGAGTGTTCAGTGAGGTGGGGATTATTTATGATAAGCAGACTGACAGGGGACCAAGCAGACAAGCACTGCTTTCTGCACTACAACCTAAAACTTGAAGGAAAACAGTGCAGATGAGAAGGATCAGCCAATCGTGAAGAAGAAACATTTCTCAGATTAGAGAAGATATGAGAAAGAGGACTGTGATACTGCAATTGTCAAAACAACCAGAAAGGTTGAGAAGGAAAACAGTGCAGATGAGAAGGATCCGCCAATCGTGAAGAAGAAACATTTCTCAGATTAGAGAAGATATGAGAAAAAGAGGACTGTGATACTGCAATTGTCAAAACAACCAAAAAGGTTGAGAAGGAAAACAGTGCAGATGAAAAGGATCCGCCAATCGTGAAGAAGAAACATTTCTCAGATTAGAGAAGATATTAGAAAAAGTGAAAAGGACTGTGATACTGCAATTGTCAAAACAACCAAAAAGGTTGAGAAGGAAAACAGTGCAGATGAGAAGGATCAGCCAATCGCGAAGAAGAAACATTTCTCAGATTAGAGAAGATATTAGAAAAAGTGAAGAGGACTGTGATACTGCAATTGTCAAAACAACCAGAAAGGTTGAGAAGGAAAACAGTGCAGATGAGAAGGATCAGCCAATCGTGAAGAAGAAACATTTCTAAGATTAGAGAAGATATTAGAAAAAGGACTGTGATACTGCAATTGTCAAAACAACCAAAAAGGTTGAGAAGGAAAACAGTGCAGATGAGAAGGATCCGCCAATCGTGAAGAAGAAACATTTCTCAGATTAGAGAAGATATTAGAAAAAGTGAAAAGGACTGTGATACTGCAATTGTCAAAACAACCAAAAAGGTTGAGAAGGAAAACAGTGCAGATGAGAAGGATCCGCCAATCGTGAAGAAACATTTCTTCAGGAAACTGGAAGAAATGAAGAATGAAATGCTTGGAAAAATGAGAGAGTTGGAGGAGAGGTTGATAAAGATGGGTTCAATCCAAGATGACGTAGATGGGACAAGTGAAGAGGAGGACACAAATCCAGGTGCAAAAAAGCAAAGAGTCCAAGTAGATGAATCAGCCACCCAGTCCGGTGGACAGCCTCTACGCTAGAATCCTTGGAAGCCAAGAGGGCAGGGCTGAAGTCCAGTGCAGTTTTGAAATTGAGTTGGAGCGTTACCTCACAGAGCCTGTCATTGACAGAAAGAGCGGCTTGCCTTTGGAGTGGTGGAAGCAGAATGACGACAGACTTCAATCACTTGCTCCATTGGCAAAGAAGTTTCTGTCCCCCACCTTCCTCGGTCCCAATCGAGTGTTCAGTGAGGTGGGGATTATTTATGATAAGCAGACTGACAGGGGACCAAGCAGACAAGCACTGCTTTCTGCACTACAACCTAAAACTTGAAGGAAAACAGTGCAGATGAGAAGGATCAGCCAATCGTGAAGAAGAAACATTTCTCAGATTAGAGAAGATATGAGAAAGAGGACTGTGATACTGCAATTGTCAAAACAACCAGAAAGGTTGAGAAGGAAAACAGTGCAGATGAGAAGGATCAGCCAATCGTGAAGAATAAACATTTCTAAGATTAGAGAAGATATTAGAAAAAGGACTGTGATACTGCAATTGTCAAAACAACCAAAAAGGTTGAGAAGGAAAACAGTGCAGATGAGAAGGATCCGCCAATCGTGAAGAAGAAACATTTCTCAGATTAGAGAAGATATTAGAAAAAGTGAAGAGGACTGTGATACTGCAATTGTCAAAACAACCAAAAAGGTTGAAAGGAAAACAGTGCAGATGAGAAGGATCCGCCAATCGTGAAGAAGAAACATTTCTCAGATTAGAGAAGATATTAGAAAAAGTGAAGAGGACTGTGATACTGCAATTGTCAAAACAACCAAAAAGGTTGAGAAGGAAAACAGTGCAGATGAGAAGGATCCGCCAATCGTGAAGAAGAAACATTTCTCAGATTAGAGAATATATTAGAAAAAGTGAAGAGGACTGTGATACTGCAATTGTCAAAACAACCAAAAAGGTTGAGAAGGAAAACAGTGCAGATGAGAAGGATCCGCCAATCGTGAAGAAGAAACATTTCTCAGATTAGAGAAGATATGAGAAAGAGGACTGTGATACTGCAATTGTCAAAACAACCAGAAAGGTTGAGAAGGAAAACAGTGCAGATGAGAAGGATCAGCCAATCGTGAAGAAGAAACATTTCTAAGATTAGAGAAGATATTAGAAAAAGGACTGTGATACTGCAATTGTCAAAACAACCAAAAAGGTTGAGAAGGAAAACAGTGCAGATGAGAAGGATCCGCCAATCGTGAAGAAGAAACATTTCTCAGATTAGAGAAGATATTAGAAAAAGTGAAAAGGACTGTGATACTGCAATTGTCAAAACAACCAAAAAGGTTGAGAAGGAAAACAGTGCAGATGAGAAGGATCCGCCAATCGTGAAGAAACATTTCTTCAGGAAACTGGAAGAAATGAAGAATGAAATGCTTGGAAAAATGAGAGAGTTGGAGGAGAGGTTGATAAAGATGGGTTCAATCCAAGATGACGTAGATGGGACAAGTGAAGAGGAGGACACAAATCCAGGTGCAAAAAAGCAAAGAGTCCAAGTAGATGAATCAGCCACCCAGTCCGGTGGACAGCCTCTACGCTAGAATCCTTGGAAGCCAAGAGGGCAGGGCTGAAGTCCAGTGCAGTTTTGAAATTGAGTTGGAGCGTTACCTCACAGAGCCTGTCATTGACAGAAAGAGCGGCTTGCCTTTGGAGTGGTGGAAGCAGAATGACGACAGACTTCAATCACTTGCTCCATTGGCAAAGAAGTTTCTGTCCCCCACCTTCCTCGGTCCCAATCGAGTGTTCAGTGAGGTGGGGATTATTTATGATAAGCAGACTGACAGGGGACCAAGCAGACAAGCACTGCTTTCTGCACTACAACCTAAAACTTGAAGGAAAACAGTGCAGATGAGAAGGATCAGCCAATCGTGAAGAAGAAACATTTCTCAGATTAGAGAAGATATGAGAAAGAGGACTGTGATACTGCAATTGTCAAAACAACCAGAAAGGTTGAGAAGGAAAACAGTGCAGATGAGAAGGATCAGCCAATCGTGAAGAATAAACATTTCTAAGATTAGAGAAGATATTAGAAAAAGGACTGTGATACTGCAATTGTCAAAACAACCAAAAAGGTTGAGAAGGAAAACAGTGCAGATGAGAAGGATCCGCCAATCGTGAAGAAGAAACATTTCTCAGATTAGAGAAGATATTAGAAAAAGTGAAGAGGACTGTGATACTGCAATTGTCAAAACAACCAAAAAGGTTGAAAGGAAAACAGTGCAGATGAGAAGGATCCGCCAATCGTGAAGAAGAAACATTTCTCAGATTAGAGAAGATATTAGAAAAAGTGAAGAGGACTGTGATACTGCAATTGTCAAAACAACCAAAAAGGTTGAGAAGGAAAACAGTGCAGATGAGAAGGATCCGCCAATCGTGAAGAAGAAACATTTCTCAGATTAGAGAATATATTAGAAAAAGTGAAGAGGACTGTGATACTGCAATTGTCAAAACAACCAAAAAGGTTGAGAAGGAAAACAGTGCAGATGAGAAGGATCCGCCAATCGTGAAGAAACATTTCTTCAGGAAACTGGAAGAAATGAAGAATGAAATGCTTGGAAAAATGAGAGAGTTGGAGGAGAGGATGATAAAGATGGATTCGATCCAAGATGACGTAGATGGGACAAGTGAAGAGGAGGACACAAATCCAGGTGCAAAAAAGCAAAGAGTCCAAGTAGATGAATCAGCCACCCAGTCTGGTGGACAGCCTCTACGCTAGAATCCTTGGAAGCCAAGAGGGCAGGGCTGAAGTCCAGTGCAGTTTTGAAATTGAGTTGGAGCGTTACCTCACCGAGCCTGTCATTGACAGAAAGAGCGGCTTGCCTTTGGAGTGGTGGAAGCAGAATGACGAGAGACTTCAAATCACTTGCTCCACTGGCAAAGAAGTTTCTGTCCCCCACCTTCCTTGGTCCCAATCGAGTGTTCAGTGAGGTGGGAATTATTTATGATAAGCAGACTGACAGGGGACCAAGCAGACAAGCACTGCTTTCTGCACTACAACCTAAAACTTGAAGGAAAACAGTGCAGATGAGAAGGATCAGCCAATCGTGAAGAAGAAACATTTCTCAGATTAGAGAAGATATGAGAAAGAGGACTGTGATACTGCAATTGTCAAAACAACCAGAAAGGTTGAGAAGGAAAACAGTGCAGATGAGAAGGATCCGCCAATCGTGAAGAAGAAACATTTCTCAGATTAGAGAAGATATGAGAAAAAGAGGACTGTGATACTGCAATTGTCAAAACAACCAAAAAGGTTGAGAAGGAAAACAGTGCAGATGAAAAGGATCCGCCAATCGTGAAGAAGAAACATTTCTCAGATTAGAGAAGATATTAGAAAAAGTGAAAAGGACTGTGATACTGCAATTGTCAAAACAACCAAAAAGGTTGAGAAGGAAAACAGTGCAGATGAGAAGGATCAGCCAATCGCGAAGAAGAAACATTTCTCAGATTAGAGAAGATATTAGAAAAAGTGAAGAGGACTGTGATACTGCAATTGTCAAAACAACCAAAAAGGTTGAGAAGGAAAACAGTGCAGATGAGAAGGATCCGCCAATCGTGAAGAAGAAACATTTCTCAGATTAGAGAAGATATGAGAAAAAGAGGACTGTGATACTGCAATTGTCAAAACAACCAGAAAGGTTGAGAAGGAAAACAGTGCAGATGAGAAGGATCAGCCAATCGTGAAGAAGAAACATTTCTAAGATTAGAGAAGATATTAGAAAAAGGACTGTGATACTGCAATTGTCAAAACAACCAAAAAGGTTGAGAAGGAAAACAGTGCAGATGAGAAGGATCCGCCAATCGTGAAGAAACATTTCTTCAGGAAACTGGAAGAAATGAAGAATGAAATGCTTGGAAAAATGAGAGAGTTGGAGGAGAGGTTGATAAAGATGGGTTCAATCCAAGATGACGTAGATGGGACAAGTGAAGAGGAGGACACAAATCCAGGTGCAAAAAAGCAAAGAGTCCGAGTAGATGAATCAGCCACCCAGTCCGGTGGACAGCCTCTACGCTAGAATCCTTGGAAGCCAAGAGGGCAGGGCTGAAGTCCAGTGCAGTTTTGAAATTGAGTTGGAGCGTTACCTCACAGAGCCTGTCATTGACAGAAAGAGCGGCTTGCCTTTGGAGTGGTGGAAGCAGAATGACGACAGACTTCAATCACTTGCTCCATTGGCAAAGAAGTTTCTGTCCCCCACCTTCCTCGGTCCCAATCGAGTGTTCAGTGAGGTGGGGATTATTTATGATAAGCAGACTGACAGGGGACCAAGCAGACAAGCACTGCTTTCTGCACTACAACCTAAAACTTGAAGGAAAACAGTGCAGATGAGAAGGATCAGCCAATCGTGAAGAAGAAACATTTCTCAGATTAGAGAAGATATGAGAAAGAAGACTGTGATACTGCAATTGTCAAAACAACCAGAAAGGTTGAGAAGGAAAACAGTGCAGATGAGAAGGATCAGCCAATCGTGAAGAAGAAACATTTCTAAGATTAGAGAAGATATTAGAAAAAGGACTGTGATACTGCAATTGTCAAAACAACCAGAAAGGTTGAGAAGGAAAACAGTGCAGATGAGAAGGATCAGCCAATCGTGAAGAAGAAACATTTCTAAGATTAGAGAAGATATTAGAAAAAGGACTGTGATACTGCAATTGTCAAAACAACCAAAAAGGTTGAGAAGGAAAACAGTGCAGATGAGAAGGATCAGCCAATCGCGAAGAAGAAACATTTCTCAGATTAGAGAAGATATGAGAAAGAGGACTGTGATACTGCAATTGTCAAAACAACCAGAAAGGTTGAGAAGGAAAACAGTGCAGATGAGAAGGATCAGCCAATCGTGAAGAAGAAACATTTCTAAGATTAGAGAAGATATTAGAAAAAGGACTGTGATACTGCAATTGTCAAAACAACCAAAAAGGTTGAGAAGGAAAACAGTGCAGATGAGAAGGATCCGCCAATCGTGAAGAAGAAACATTTCTCAGATTAGAGAAGATATGAGATAAAGAGGACTGTGATACTGCAATTGTCAAAACAACCAAAAAGGTTGAGAAGGAAAACAGTGCAGATGAGAAGGATCCGCCAATCGTGAAGAAGAAACATTTCTCAGATTAGAGAAGATATTAGAAAAAGTGAAGAGGACTGTGATACTGCAATTGTCAAAACAACCAGAAAGGTTGAGAAGGAAAACAGTGCAGATGAGAAGGATCAGCCAATCGTGAAGAAGAAACATTTCTCAGATTAGAGAAGATATGAGAAAAAGAGGACTGTGATACTGCAATTGTCAAAACAACCAAAAAGGTTGAGAAGGAAAACAGTGCAGATGAAAAGGATCCGCCAATCGTGAAGAAGAAACATTTCTCAGATTAGAGAAGATATTAGAAAAAGTGAAAAGGACTGTGATACTGCAATTGTCAAAACAACCAAAAAGGTTGAGAAGGAAAACAGTGCAGATGAGAAGGATCAGCCAATCGCGAAGAAGAAACATTTCTCAGATTAGAGAAGATATTAGAAAAAGTGAAGAGGACTGTGATACTGCAATTGTCAAAACAACCAGAAAGGTTGAGAAGGAAAACAGTGCAGATGAGAAGGATCAGCCAATCGTGAAGAAGAAACATTTCTAAGATTAGAGAAGATATTAGAAAAAGGACTGTGATACTGCAATTGTCAAAACAACCAAAAAGGTTGAGAAGGAAAACAGTGCAGATGAGAAGGATCCGCCAATCGTGAAGAAGAAACATTTCTCAGATTAGAGAAGATATTAGAAAAAGTGAAAAGGACTGTGATACTGCAATTGTCAAAACAACCAAAAAGGTTGAGAAGGAAAACAGTGCAGATGAGAAGGATCCGCCAATCGTGAAGAAACATTTCTTCAGGAAACTGGAAGAAATGAAGAATGAAATGCTTGGAAAAATGAGAGAGTTGGAGGAGAGGTTGATAAAGATGGGTTCAATCCAAGATGACGTAGATGGGACAAGTGAAGAGGAGGACACAAATCCAGGTGCAAAAAAGCAAAGAGTCCAAGTAGATGAATCAGCCACCCAGTCCGGTGGACAGCCTCTACGCTAGAATCCTTGGAAGCCAAGAGGGCAGGGCTGAAGTCCAGTGCAGTTTTGAAATTGAGTTGGAGCGTTACCTCACAGAGCCTGTCATTGACAGAAAGAGCGGCTTGCCTTTGGAGTGGTGGAAGCAGAATGACGACAGACTTCAATCACTTGCTCCATTGGCAAAGAAGTTTCTGTCCCCCACCTTCCTCGGTCCCAATCGAGTGTTCAGTGAGGTGGGGATTATTTATGATAAGCAGACTGACAGGGGACCAAGCAGACAAGCACTGCTTTCTGCACTACAACCTAAAACTTGAAGGAAAACAGTGCAGATGAGAAGGATCAGCCAATCGTGAAGAAGAAACATTTCTCAGATTAGAGAAGATATGAGAAAGAGGACTGTGATACTGCAATTGTCAAAACAACCAGAAAGGTTGAGAAGGAAAACAGTGCAGATGAGAAGGATCAGCCAATCGTGAAGAATAAACATTTCTAAGATTAGAGAAGATATTAGAAAAAGGACTGTGATACTGCAATTGTCAAAACAACCAAAAAGGTTGAGAAGGAAAACAGTGCAGATGAGAAGGATCCGCCAATCGTGAAGAAGAAACATTTCTCAGATTAGAGAAGATATTAGAAAAAGTGAAGAGGACTGTGATACTGCAATTGTCAAAACAACCAAAAAGGTTGAAAGGAAAACAGTGCAGATGAGAAGGATCCGCCAATCGTGAAGAAGAAACATTTCTCAGATTAGAGAAGATATTAGAAAAAGTGAAGAGGACTGTGATACTGCAATTGTCAAAACAACCAAAAAGGTTGAGAAGGAAAACAGTGCAGATGAGAAGGATCCGCCAATCGTGAAGAAGAAACATTTCTCAGATTAGAGAATATATTAGAAAAAGTGAAGAGGACTGTGATACTGCAATTGTCAAAACAACCAAAAAGGTTGAGAAGGAAAACAGTGCAGATGAGAAGGATCCGCCAATCGTGAAGAAGAAACATTTCTCAGATTAGAGAAGATATGAGAAAGAGGACTGTGATACTGCAATTGTCAAAACAACCAGAAAGGTTGAGAAGGAAAACAGTGCAGATGAGAAGGATCAGCCAATCGTGAAGAAGAAACATTTCTAAGATTAGAGAAGATATTAGAAAAAGGACTGTGATACTGCAATTGTCAAAACAACCAAAAAGGTTGAGAAGGAAAACAGTGCAGATGAGAAGGATCCGCCAATCGTGAAGAAGAAACATTTCTCAGATTAGAGAAGATATTAGAAAAAGTGAAAAGGACTGTGATACTGCAATTGTCAAAACAACCAAAAAGGTTGAGAAGGAAAACAGTGCAGATGAGAAGGATCCGCCAATCGTGAAGAAACATTTCTTCAGGAAACTGGAAGAAATGAAGAATGAAATGCTTGGAAAAATGAGAGAGTTGGAGGAGAGGTTGATAAAGATGGGTTCAATCCAAGATGACGTAGATGGGACAAGTGAAGAGGAGGACACAAATCCAGGTGCAAAAAAGCAAAGAGTCCAAGTAGATGAATCAGCCACCCAGTCCGGTGGACAGCCTCTACGCTAGAATCCTTGGAAGCCAAGAGGGCAGGGCTGAAGTCCAGTGCAGTTTTGAAATTGAGTTGGAGCGTTACCTCACAGAGCCTGTCATTGACAGAAAGAGCGGCTTGCCTTTGGAGTGGTGGAAGCAGAATGACGACAGACTTCAATCACTTGCTCCATTGGCAAAGAAGTTTCTGTCCCCCACCTTCCTCGGTCCCAATCGAGTGTTCAGTGAGGTGGGGATTATTTATGATAAGCAGACTGACAGGGGACCAAGCAGACAAGCACTGCTTTCTGCACTACAACCTAAAACTTGAAGGAAAACAGTGCAGATGAGAAGGATCAGCCAATCGTGAAGAAGAAACATTTCTCAGATTAGAGAAGATATGAGAAAGAGGACTGTGATACTGCAATTGTCAAAACAACCAGAAAGGTTGAGAAGGAAAACAGTGCAGATGAGAAGGATCAGCCAATCGTGAAGAATAAACATTTCTAAGATTAGAGAAGATATTAGAAAAAGGACTGTGATACTGCAATTGTCAAAACAACCAAAAAGGTTGAGAAGGAAAACAGTGCAGATGAGAAGGATCCGCCAATCGTGAAGAAGAAACATTTCTCAGATTAGAGAAGATATTAGAAAAAGTGAAGAGGACTGTGATACTGCAATTGTCAAAACAACCAAAAAGGTTGAAAGGAAAACAGTGCAGATGAGAAGGATCCGCCAATCGTGAAGAAGAAACATTTCTCAGATTAGAGAAGATATTAGAAAAAGTGAAGAGGACTGTGATACTGCAATTGTCAAAACAACCAAAAAGGTTGAGAAGGAAAACAGTGCAGATGAGAAGGATCCGCCAATCGTGAAGAAGAAACATTTCTCAGATTAGAGAATATATTAGAAAAAGTGAAGAGGACTGTGATACTGCAATTGTCAAAACAACCAAAAAGGTTGAGAAGGAAAACAGTGCAGATGAGAAGGATCCGCCAATCGTGAAGAAACATTTCTTCAGGAAACTGGAAGAAATGAAGAATGAAATGCTTGGAAAAATGAGAGAGTTGGAGGAGAGGGTGATAAAGATGGATTCGATCCAAGATGACGTAGATGGGACAAGTGAAGAGGAGGACACAAATCCAGGTGCAAAAAAGCAAAGAGTCCAAGTAGATGAATCAGCCACCCAGTCTGGTGGACAGCCTCTACGCTAGAATCCTTGGAAGCCAAGAGGGCAGGGCTGAAGTCCAGTGCAGTTTTGAAATTGAGTTGGAGCGTTACCTCACCGAGCCTGTCATTGACAGAAAGAGCGGCTTGCCTTTGGAGTGGTGGAAGCAGAATGACGAGAGACTTCAAATCACTTGCTCCACTGGCAAAGAAGTTTCTGTCCCCCACCTTCCTTGGTCCCAATCGAGTGTTCAGTGAGGTGGGAATTATTTATGATAAGCAGACTGACAGGGGACCAAGCAGACAAGCACTGCTTTCTGCACTACAACCTAAAACTTGAAGGAAAACAGTGCAGATGAGAAGGATCAGCCAATCGTGAAGAAGAAACATTTCTCAGATTAGAGAAGATATGAGAAAGAGGACTGTGATACTGCAATTGTCAAAACAACCAGAAAGGTTGAGAAGGAAAACAGTGCAGATGAGAAGGATCCGCCAATCGTGAAGAAGAAACATTTCTCAGATTAGAGAAGATATGAGAAAAAGAGGACTGTGATACTGCAATTGTCAAAACAACCAAAAAGGTTGAGAAGGAAAACAGTGCAGATGAAAAGGATCCGCCAATCGTGAAGAAGAAACATTTCTCAGATTAGAGAAGATATTAGAAAAAGTGAAAAGGACTGTGATACTGCAATTGTCAAAACAACCAAAAAGGTTGAGAAGGAAAACAGTGCAGATGAGAAGGATCAGCCAATCGCGAAGAAGAAACATTTCTCAGATTAGAGAAGATATTAGAAAAAGTGAAGAGGACTGTGATACTGCAATTGTCAAAACAACCAAAAAGGTTGAGAAGGAAAACAGTGCAGATGAGAAGGATCCGCCAATCGTGAAGAAGAAACATTTCTCAGATTAGAGAAGATATGAGAAAAAGAGGACTGTGATACTGCAATTGTCAAAACAACCAGAAAGGTTGAGAAGGAAAACAGTGCAGATGAGAAGGATCAGCCAATCGTGAAGAAGAAACATTTCTAAGATTAGAGAAGATATTAGAAAAAGGACTGTGATACTGCAATTGTCAAAACAACCAAAAAGGTTGAGAAGGAAAACAGTGCAGATGAGAAGGATCCGCCAATCGTGAAGAAACATTTCTTCAGGAAACTGGAAGAAATGAAGAATGAAATGCTTGGAAAAATGAGAGAGTTGGAGGAGAGGTTGATAAAGATGGGTTCAATCCAAGATGACGTAGATGGGACAAGTGAAGAGGAGGACACAAATCCAGGTGCAAAAAAGCAAAGAGTCCGAGTAGATGAATCAGCCACCCAGTCCGGTGGACAGCCTCTACGCTAGAATCCTTGGAAGCCAAGAGGGCAGGGCTGAAGTCCAGTGCAGTTTTGAAATTGAGTTGGAGCGTTACCTCACAGAGCCTGTCATTGACAGAAAGAGCGGCTTGCCTTTGGAGTGGTGGAAGCAGAATGACGACAGACTTCAATCACTTGCTCCATTGGCAAAGAAGTTTCTGTCCCCCACCTTCCTCGGTCCCAATCGAGTGTTCAGTGAGGTGGGGATTATTTATGATAAGCAGACTGACAGGGGACCAAGCAGACAAGCACTGCTTTCTGCACAACAACCTAAAACTTGAAGGAAAACAGTGCAGATGAGAAGGATCAGCCAATCGTGAAGAAGAAACATTTCTCAGATTAGAGAAGATATGAGAAAGAAGACTGTGATACTGCAATTGTCAAAACAACCAGAAAGGTTGAGAAGGAAAACAGTGCAGATGAGAAGGATCAGCCAATCGTGAAGAAGAAACATTTCTAAGATTAGAGAAGATATTAGAAAAAGGACTGTGATACTGCAATTGTCAAAACAACCAGAAAGGTTGAGAAGGAAAACAGTGCAGATGAGAAGGATCAGCCAATCGTGAAGAAGAAACATTTCTAAGATTAGAGAAGATATTAGAAAAAGGACTGTGATACTGCAATTGTCAAAACAACCAAAAAGGTTGAGAAGGAAAACAGTGCAGATGAGAAGGATCAGCCAATCGCGAAGAAGAAACATTTCTCAGATTAGAGAAGATATGAGAAAGAGGACTGTGATACTGCAATTGTCAAAACAACCAGAAAGGTTGAGAAGGAAAACAGTGCAGATGAGAAGGATCAGCCAATCGTGAAGAAGAAACATTTCTAAGATTAGAGAAGATATTAGAAAAAGGACTGTGATACTGCAATTGTCAAAACAACCAAAAAGGTTGAGAAGGAAAACAGTGCAGATGAGAAGGATCCGCCAATCGTGAAGAAGAAACATTTCTCAGATTAGAGAAGATATGAGATAAAGAGGACTGTGATACTGCAATTGTCAAAACAACCAAAAAGGTTGAGAAGGAAAACAGTGCAGATGAGAAGGATCCGCCAATCGTGAAGAAGAAACATTTCTCAGATTAGAGAAGATATTAGAAAAAGTGAAGAGGACTGTGATACTGCAATTGTCAAAACAACCAAAAAGGTTGAGAAGGAAAACAGTGCAGATGAGAAGGATCCGCCAATCGTGAAGAAACATTTCTTCAGGAAACTGGAAGAAATGAAGAATGAAATGCTTGGAAAAATGAGAGAGTTGGAGGAGAGGTTGATAAAGATGGGTTCAATCCAAGATGACGTAGATGGGACAAGTGAAGAGGAGGACACAAATCCAGGTGCAAAAAAGCAAAGAGTCCAAGTAGATGAATCAGCCACCCAGTCCGGTGGACAGCCTCTACGCTAGAATCCTTGGAAGCCAAGAGGGCAGGGCTGAAGTCCAGTGCAGTTTTGAAATTGAGTTGGAGCGTTACCTCACAGAGCCTGTCATTGACAGAAAGAGCGGCTTGCCTTTGGAGTGGTGGAAGCAGAATGACGACAGACTTCAATCACTTGCTCCATTGGCAAAGAAGTTTCTGTCCCCCACCTTCCTCGGTCCCAATCGAGTGTTCAGTGAGGTGGGGATTATTTATGATAAGCAGACTGACAGGGGACCAAGCAGACAAGCACTGCTTTCTGCACTACAACCTAAAACTTGAAGGAAAACAGTGCAGATGAGAAGGATCAGCCAATCGTGAAGAAGAAACATTTCTCAGATTAGAGAAGATATGAGAAAGAGGACTGTGATACTGCAATTGTCAAAACAACCAGAAAGGTTGAGAAGGAAAACAGTGCAGATGAGAAGGATCAGCCAATCGTGAAGAATAAACATTTCTAAGATTAGAGAAGATATTAGAAAAAGGACTGTGATACTGCAATTGTCAAAACAACCAAAAAGGTTGAGAAGGAAAACAGTGCAGTTGAGAAGGATCCGCCAATCGTGAAGAAGAAACATTTCTCAGATTAGAGAAGATATTAGAAAAAGTGAAAAGGACTGTGATACTGCAATTGTCAAAACAACCAAAAAGGTTGAGAAGGAAAACAGTGCAGATGAGAAGGATCCGCCAATCGTGAAGAAACATTTCTTCAGGAAACTGGAAGAAATGAAGAATGAAATGCTTGGAAAAATGAGAGAGTTGGAGGAGAGGTTGATAAAGATGGGTTCAATCCAAGATGACGTAGATGGGACAAGTGAAGAGGAGGACACAAATCCAGGTGCAAAAAAGCAAAGAGTCCAAGTAGATGAATCAGCCACCCAGTCCGGTGGACAGCCTCTACGCTAGAATCCTTGGAAGCCAAGAGGGCAGGGCTGAAGTCCAGTGCAGTTTTGAAATTGAGTTGGAGCGTTACCTCACAGAGCCTGTCATTGACAGAAAGAGCGGCTTGCCTTTGGAGTGGTGGAAGCAGAATGACGAGAGACTTCAATCACTTGCTCCACTGGCAAAGAAGTTTCTGTCCCCCACCTTCCTTGGTCCCAATCGAGTGTTCAGTGAGGTGGGAATTATTTATGATAAGCAGACTGACAGGGGACCAAGCAGACAAGCACTGCTTTCTGCACTACAACCTAAAACTTGAAGGAAAACAGTGCAGATGAGAAGGATCAGCCAATCGTGAAGAAGAAACATTTCTCAGATTAGAGAAGATATGAGAAAGAGGACTGTGATACTGCAATTGTCAAAACAACCAGAAAGGTTGAGAAGGAAAACAGTGCAGATGAGAAGGATCCGCCAATCGTGAAGAAGAAACATTTCTCAGATTAGAGAAGATATTAGAAAAAGTGAAAAGGACTGTGATACTGCAATTGTCAAAACAACCAAAAAGGTTGAGAAGGAAAACAGTGCAGATGAGAAGGATCAGCCAATCGCGAAGAAGAAACATTTCTCAGATTAGAGAAGATATGAGAAAGAGGACTGTGATACTGCAATTGTCAAAACAACCAGAAAGGTTGAGAAGGAAAACAGTGCAGATGAGAAGGATCAGCCAATCGTGAAGAATAAACATTTCTAAGATTAGAGAAGATATTAGAAAAAGGACTGTGATACTGCAATTGTCAAAACAACCAAAAAGGTTGAAAGGAAAACAGTGCAGATGAGAAGGATCCGCCAATCGTGAAGAAGAAACATTTCTCAGATTAGAGAAGATATGAGATAAAGAGGACTGTGATACTGCAATTGTCAAAACAACCAAAAAGGTTGAGAAGGAAAACAGTGCAGATGAGAAGGATCCGCCAATCGTGAAGAAGAAACATTTCTCAGATTAGAGAAGATATTAGAAAAAGTGAAGAGGACTGTGATACTGCAATTGTCAAAACAACCAAAAAGGTTGAAAGGAAAACAGTGCAGATGAGAAGGATCCGCCAATCGTGAAGAAGAAACATTTCTCAGATTAGAGAAGATATTAGAAAAAGTGAAGAGGACTGTGATACTGCAATTGTCAAAACAACCAAAAAGGTTGAGAAGGAAAACAGTGCAGATGAGAAGGATCAGCCAATCGTGAAGAAGAAACATTTCTAAGATTAGAGAAGATATTAGAAAAAGGACTGTGATACTGCAATTGTCAAAACAACCAAAAAGGTTGAGAAGGAAAACAGTGCAGATGAGAAGGATCCGCCAATCGTGAAGAAGAAACATTTCTCAGATTAGAGAATATATTAGAAAAAGTGAAGAGGACTGTGATACTGCAATTGTCAAAACAACCAAAAAGGTTGAGAAGGAAAACAGTGCAGATGAGAAGGATCCGCCAATCGTGAAGAAACATTTCTTCAGGAAACTGGAAGAAATGAAGAATGAAATGCTTGGAAAAATGAGAGTTGGAGGAGAGGATGATAAAGATGGATTCGATCCAAGATGACGTAGATGGGACAAGTGAAGAGGAGGACACAAATCCAGGTGCAAAAAAGCAAAGAGTCCAAGTAGATGAATCAGCCACCCAGTCTGGTGGACAGCCTCTACGCTAGAATCCTTGGAAGCCAAGAGGGCAGGGCTGAAGTCCAGTGCAGTTTTGAAATTGAGTTGGAGCGTTACCTCACAGAGCCTGTCATTGACAGAAAGAGCGGCTTGCCTTTGGAGTGGTGGAAGCAGAATGACGAGAGACTTCAATCACTTGCTCCACTGGCAAAGAAGTTTCTGTCCCCCACCTTCCTTGGTCCCAATCGAGTGTTCAGTGAGGTGGGAATTATTTATGATAAGCAGACTGACAGGGGACCAAGCAGACAAGCACTGCTTTCTGCACTACAACCTAAAACTTGAAGGAAAACAGTGCAGATGAGAAGGATCAGCCAATCGTGAAAAAGAAACATTTCTCAGATTAGAGAAGATATGAGAAAGAGGACTGTGATACTGCAATTGTCAAAACAACCAGAAAGGTTGAGAAGGAAAACAGTGCAGATGAGAAGGATCCGCCAATCGTGAAGAAGAAACATTTCTCAGATTAGAGAAGATATGAGAAAAAGAGGACTGTGATACTGCAATTGTCAAAACAACCAAAAAGGTTGAGAAGGAAAACAGTGCAGATGAAAAGGATCCGCCAATCGTGAAGAAGAAACATTTCTCAGATTAGAGAAGATATTAGAAAAAGTGAAAAGGACTGTGATACTGCAATTGTCAAAACAACCAAAAAGGTTGAGAAGGAAAACAGTGCAGATGAGAAGGATCAGCCAATCGCGAAGAAGAAACATTTCTCAGATTAGAGAAGATATTAGAAAAAGTGAAGAGGACTGTGATACTGCAATTGTCAAAACAACCAGAAAGGTTGAGAAGGAAAACAGTGCAGATGAGAAGGATCAGCCAATCGTGAAGAAGAAACATTTCTAAGATTAGAGAAGATATTAGAAAAAGGACTGTGATACTGCAATTGTCAAAACAACCAAAAAGGTTGAGAAGGAAAACAGTGCAGATGAGAAGGATCCGCCAATCGTGAAGAAGAAACATTTCTCAGATTAGAGAAGATATTAGAAAAAGTGAAGAGGACTGTGATACTGCAATTGTCAAAACAACCAAAAAGGTTGAGAAGGAAAACAGTGCAGATGAGAAGGATCCGCCAATCGTGAAGAAACATTTCTTCAGGAAACTGGAAGAAATGAAGAATGAAATGCTTGGAAAAATGAGAGAGTTGGAGGAGAGGTTGATAAAGATGGGTTCAATCCAAGATGACGTAGATGGGACAAGTGAAGAGGAGGACACAAATCCAGGTGCAAAAAAGCAAAGAGTCCAAGTAGATGAATCAGCCACCCAGTCCGGTGGACAGCCTCTACGCTAGAATCCTTGGAAGCCAAGAGGGCAGGGCTGAAGTCCAGTGCAGTTTTGAAATTGAGTTGGAGCGTTACCTCACAGAGCCTGTCATTGACAGAAAGAGCGGCTTGCCTTTGGAGTGGTGGAAGCAGAATGACGACAGACTTCAATCACTTGCTCCATTGGCAAAGAAGTTTCTGTCCCCCACCTTCCTCGGTCCCAATCGAGTGTTCAGTGAGGTGGGGATTATTTATGATAAGCAGACTGACAGGGGACCAAGCAGACAAGCACTGCTTTCTGCACTACAACCTAAAACTTGAAGGAAAACAGTGCAGATGAGAAGGATCAGCCAATCGTGAAGAAGAAACATTTCTCAGATTAGAGAAGATATGAGAAAGAGGACTGTGATACTGCAATTGTCAAAACAACCAGAAAGGTTGAGAAGGAAAACAGTGCAGATGAGAAGGATCAGCCAATCGTGAAGAAGAAACATTTCTAAGATTAGAGAAGATATTAGAAAAAGGACTGTGATACTGCAATTGTCAAAACAACC
>NW_026602192.1:0-23089 GCF_029448725.1 Salvelinus fontinalis | reverse complement strand
CGGTCCTGGTTAGTGGAGATGGGTTATATTGGACAGGGTTAGGATGGTCCTGGTTAGTGGAGATGGGTTATATTGGACAGGGTTAGGACGGTCCTGGTTAGTGGAGATGGGTTATATTGGACAGGGTTAGGAGGGTCCTGGTTAGTGGAGATGGGTTATATTGGACAGGGTTAGGAGGGTCCTGGTTAGTGGAGATGGGTTATATTGAACAGGGTTAGGAGGGTCCTGGTTAGTGGAGATGGGTTATATTGGACAGGGTTAGGAGGGTCCTGGGGAGTGGAGATGGGTTATATTGGACAGGGTTAGGAGGGTCTGGGGAGTGGAGATGGGTTATATTGGACAGGGTTAGGAGGGTCCTGGTTAGTGGAGATGGGTTATATTGGACAGGGTTAGGAGGGTCCTGGGTAGTGGAGATGGGTTATATTGGACAGGGTTAGGAGGGTCCTGGTTAGTGGAGATGGGTTATATTGGACAGGGTTAGGAGGGTCCTGGTTAGTGGAGATGGGTTATATTGGACAGGGTTAGGAGGGTCCTGGTTAGTGGAGATGGGTTATATTGGACAGGGTTAGGAGGGTCCTGGTTAGTGGAGATGGGTTATATTGGACAGGGTTAGGAGGGTCCTGGTTAGTGGAGATGGGTTATATTGGACAGGGTTAGGAGGGTCCTGGGTAGTGGAGATGGGTTATATTGAACAGGGTTAGGAGGGTCCTGGGTAGTGGATATGGGTTATATTGGACAGGGTTAGGAGGGTCCTGGTTAGTGGAGATGGGTTATATTGGACAGGGTTAGGAGGGTCCTGGGGAGTGGAGATGGGTTATATTGGACAGGGTTAGGAGGGTCCTGGGTAGTGGATATGGGTTATATTGGACAGGGTTAGGAGGGTCCTGGGTAGTGGAGATGGGTTATATTGGACAGGGTTAGGATGGTTCTTAATGGGGTCGCTCACTACCTGTATAGGTACCTGGTGAGGGCAGTTGGTTATGGGAACTGGCCTAATGGGAACCTGGTGAGGGCAGTTGGTTATGGAGACTGGCCTAATGGGATCCTGGTGAGGGCAGTTGGTTATGGAGACTGGCCTAATGGGATCCTGGTGAGGGCAGTTGGTGAGGGCAGTTGGTTATGGGGACTGGCCTAATGGGATCCTGGTGAGGGCAGTTGGTTATGGAGACTGGCCTAATGGGATCCTGGTGAGAGCAGTTGGTTATGGAGACTGGCCTAATGGGATCCTGGTGAGGGCAGTTGGTTATGGAGACTGGCCTAATGGGATCCTGGTGAGAGCAGTTGGTGAGGGCAGTTGGTTATGGGGACTGGCCTAATGGGATCCTGGTGAGGGCAGTTGGTTATGGAGACTGGCCTGTCCTAATGGGATCGTGGTGAGGGCAGTTGGTGAGGGCAGTTGGTTATGGGGACTGGCCTAATGGGATCCTGGTGAGGGCAGTTGGTTATGGAGACTGGCCTGTCCTAATGGGATCCTGGTGAGGGCAGTTGGTGAGGGCAGTTGGTTATGGGGACTGGCCTAATGGGAACCTGGTGAGGGCAGTTGGTTATGGGGACTGGCCTAATGGGATCCTAGTGAGGGCAGTTGGTTATGGGGAATGGCCTAATGGGATCCTGGTGAGGGCAGTTGGTTATGGGGACTGGCCTAATGGGATCCTGGTGAGGGCCGTTGGTTATGGGGACTGGCCTGTCCTAATGGGATCGTGGTGAGTAGGAATAGAGTCTTAGAGAGTGTGGCTGGATATCGAGCAGGGTGAATGGGGAGTCCTGGTCTGTGTGGTCAGGTTATGGGAACTTCTTCTACTGGGGGTCACTGGAGGTCACCCTGGCCACTCCTGAACTGTGTATCACAACACAGCATCAATGAGTTAACCTGCATACCTCAGTGATACCCTGACAGGTCACATGATCTGTCTGGAAGTCTCAGACACAGACACCGACACAGTGATAAAGAGATTCAGATAGTCATTCTGTCATAACCCAGTCTCTATCTAACCTAACTACGATCTGACTGGAAGCCTCAGACACAGACACAGTGATAAAGAGATTCAGATAGTCATTCTGTCATAACCCAGTCTCTATCTAACCTAACTACGATCTGACTGGAAGCGAAGAGACAAGGTCAAAGTGATTGAGATAGTTACTGTATTTAGTGGTAACTGGATTGTAACCCTGCCCTGTGTGCAACTCAGGGCTAACCCCAGTCTACCTAACCTAGCCTCTCTCCTACTCTCTGTCTCTCTCCTCCTGTCTCTTTCCTCCTCTCTCTCCTCCTATCTCTCTCCTCCTCTCTCTCGTCCTCTCTCGCCTCCTCTGTCTCCTCCTGTCTCTCTCCTCCTCTCTCTCCTCCCCTCGCTCCCCTCCTGTCTCTCCCCCTTCTCTCCTCTCTCTCCTCTTGTCTTTCCTCTTCTCTAGGTGAGATGTATGTTGAACATCTGGGGTGTGATGCTGTTCATCCGTCTGTCCTGGGTGTTTGGACAGGCCGGCTGGGGTAAGTACAACACAGAGAAATAAATAATTACACCCCATACACTATCAGAAAAAAAGAGTGTTATGTAGCACATTGGTTCCTGCAAGACAACCCCCTGAAAACAGGCTCCTTTTCAGGTCAGATAGAACCCTTTAGGTTTCCAGATAGAAGCCCTTAGGTTTCCAGATAGAACCCTTTAGGTTTCCAGATAGAAGCCTTTAGGTTTCCAGATAGAACCCTTTAGGTTCCCAGATAGAACCCTTTAGGTTTCCAGATAGAACCCTTTAGGTTTCCAGATAGAACCCTTTAGGTTCCCAGATAGAACCCTTTAGGTTTCCAGATAGAACCCTTTAGGTTTCCAGATAGAACCAGGTTACAAAATAATCATCTGGATTCCAAATAGATAAAGGTTGGTGTTGGGAACCAGAAAGAGTTCTACCTATCTTAAATGGGAGAACAATTCAGAGGGTTCCCCAATACTCCCCTAAAGAAGTGCTATTCAAAGTTGGGGTCGCAATGGGGTAACTGCAGTGGGGTCGTCAAAATGTTGAAAGAAATAATATTTTAAACAATGATTACTATTATTACTGTATTACTGTATACAATATACAAACGTTTTGAGAAAGATAATTTGAAAGCTACAATTTTATTGAGAAAATTTATTTATTGGTTTCTTTTAATGTTGATAAGAAATTAATATGCAATGAACATTTTAAGGTTGTGTCTTTAGATTTCGGTTGGGGTTGCATGAAATTATTGGGGGGAAAATGGGGTCCCCAGAAATTCTGGTGGAAAAAATTGGGTCCCCACTGAAAAAGTTTGAATACCACTCACCTACAGGGACATTCTTTGCTGCTCTCTTTGTTTCTGAGAGTGTAGACATGCAAAAATATGTACAACACAAAAAGAGGGCCAGACAACCAGTCAGCTCCCAGTGTCCTTCACTCTGAGGTCAAAGCAAAGGAAGTAGCTTGAATGTACCAGGTGTGTGTATGTGTGTGTATGTGTGTGTGTTTGTGTTTGTGTGTTTGTGTGCATGTGTGTGTTTATCAGGGGTGAGGACCTCTTTATGGAGCATAACTAATGTGTTTCAGAGAGCTGGCTGCAGTGCAGATAGAGACCATGACTGATATCAGAGTAAACAGCCTGCCTGGACAAACAGCCTGCAGGCCTACAGCACCATTAGTCCTGAGAATGGACCATTTCAGACGCACAGAAGGCTTCACTGTGTTTCTCAAGGTGTTAGAGGTGACTGGAGGGGACAGAAGGCTTCACTGTGTTTCTCAAGGTGTTAGAGGTGACTGGAGGGGACAGAAGGCTTCACTGTGTTTCTCAAGGTGTTAGAGGTGACTGGAGGGGACAGAAGGCTTCACTGTGTTTCTCAAGGTGTTAGAGGTGACTGGAGGGGACAGAAGGCTTCACTGTGTTTCTCAAGGTGTTAGAGGTGACTGGAGGGGACAGAAGGCTTCACTGTGTTTCTCAAGGTGTTAGATGTGACTGGAGGGGACAGAAGGCTTCACTGTGTTTCTCAAGGTGTTAGAGGTGACTGGAGGGGACAGAAGGCTTCACTGTGTTTCTCAAGGTGTTAGAGGTGACTGGAGGGGACAGAAGGCTTCACTGTGTTTCTCAAGGTGTTAGATGTGACTGGAGGGGACAGAAGGCTTCACTGTGTTTCTCAAGGTGTTAGAGGTGACTGGAGGGGACAGAAGGCTTCACTGTGTTTCTCAAGGTGTTAGATGTGACTGGAGGGGACAGAAGGTGTGGTCAGGTGTTAGAAAGAGGAGGTGGTAGATTATTTCAGAATCAGCACAGTGTGACGAAAACAGAACACTCTACACTCCTTTGTACTTGGGTTCTTAAAGTCCTGCTCCAGTTTCTGATTTAGCTCATTTATCACCTGATTTACTTAACAAAAGGCACATCTCAATAGGTGGTCCAGGTATCCTTGTGACATGGCACAAGTGGGGGTTGGCCTTTCCTCTTCTGTTCTCTACTGCTTCTCTATTGTTCCTCAAGCAAGAGAGAAGGGCGATGACATCTCGTTGAAGTTTGCAGTTGTGTTTAAAAAAAAAAAGATTTTGCTCAAAACATATTTTTTATCCTTTATTTTAAGTACTTTACTGTATTTACTGTATATCACTTTCAACATAAAAGTTCCAAAATTGCTGGAGGACCATCTTTAAGAAGAAACAAAAGACATTTCAGTGTGGAATTCAAACTTTGCAAAAACATTGTATGCTATCACATGTAGACAGACTGTAAATAGCCTGAGCAGGGGGGAGTTGGATGAACTGGTATTTTGTGTTTTAGGTCTGGGCATTGTGGTCATTGCTCTGAGCTGTGTGGTGACCACCGTCACAGGTCTCTCCATGTCTGCTATCTGCACCAATGGAGTGGTACGAGGAGGTGAGTCAACCAAATCAAATGAAATGTTATTTGTCACATGCAGCGAATACAACAGGTGTAGACCTTACAGTAAAATGCTTACTTCCAAGTCCTTAACCAACAATGCAGTTTTGAGAAAAATAAGTGCTAAGTAAAAAAAACAGATAAGTAAAAAAGAAAGAAAGAAGAAAAATAGAAAAATAACAAATAATTAAAGAGCAGCAGTGAAATAACAGTAGTGAGGCTTTATACAGGCAATCAACACATTATAAACATCAGACAATGTTGGAAAGAACAAGGAGAGCTGTAAGGTTGTTCTCAATGACTGTCCACTGTATGTACAAGTATAGGAATGTTATTATCCCCGCTCCCTACCTGCTCTCTGTCCACTGTATGTACAAGTATAGGAATGTTATTATCCCCGCTCTCTAACTGCTCTGTGTCCACTGTATGTACAAGTATAGGAATGTTATTATCCCCGCTCCCTACCTGCTCTCTGTCCACTGTATGTACAAGTATAGGAATGTTATTATCCCCGCTCCCTACCTGCTCTCTGTCCACTGTATGTACAAGTATAGGAATGTTATTATCCCCGCTCTCTACCTGCTCTGTCCACTGTATGTACAAGTATAGGAATGTTATTATCCCCGCTCTCTAACTGCTCTGTGTCCACTGTATGTACAAGTATAGGAATGTTAT
Source organism: Salvelinus fontinalis (assembly GCF_029448725.1). Taxonomy (NCBI): domain Eukaryota; kingdom Metazoa; phylum Chordata; class Actinopteri; order Salmoniformes; family Salmonidae; genus Salvelinus; species Salvelinus fontinalis. The sequence goes on along the minus strand of NW_026602192.1, from coordinate 17,538 downwards.
TATCCCCGCTCCCTACCTGCTCTGTGTCCACTGTATGTACAAGTATAGGAATGTTATTATCCCCGCTCCCTACCTGCTCTGTGTCCACTGTATGTACAAGTATAGGAATGTTATTATCCCCGCTCTCTACCTGCTCTGTGTCCACTGTATGTACAAGTATAGGAATGTTATTATCCCCGCTCCCTACCTGCTCTGTGTCCACTGTATGTACAAGTATAGGAATGTTATTATCCCCGCTCCCTACCTGCTCTCTGTCCACTGTATGTACAAGTATAGGAATGTTATTATCCCCGCTCCCTACCTGCTCTGTGTCCACTGTATGTACAAGTATAGGAATGTTATTATCCCCGCTCCCTACCTGCTCTCTGTCCACTGTATGTACAAGTATAGGAATGTTATTATCCCCGCTCTCTACCTGCTCTCTGTCCACTGTATGTACAAGTATAGGAATGTTATTATCCCCGCTCTCTACCTGCTCTCTGTCCACTGTATGTACAAGTATAGGAATGTTATTATCCCCGCTCTCTACCTGCTCTGTGTCTACTGTATGTACAAGTATAGGAATGTTATTATCCCCGCTCTCTACCTGCTCTGTGTCCACTGTATGTACAAGTATAGGAATGTTATTATCCCCGCTCTCTACCTGCTCTGTGTCCACTGTATGTACAAGTATAGGAATGTTATTATCCCCGCTCTCTACCTGCTCTCTGTCCACTGTATGTACAAGTATAGGAATGTTATTATCCCCGCTCCCTACCTGCTCTGTGTCCACTGTATGTACAAGTATAGGAATGTTATTATCCCCGCTCCCTACCTGCTCTGTCCACTGTATGTACAAGTATAGGAATGTTATTATCCCCGCTCCCTACCTGCTCTCTGTCCACTGTATGTACAAGTATAGGAATGTTATTATCCCCGCTCTCTACCTGCTCTGTGTCCACTGTATGTACAAGTATAGGAATGTTAGTATCCCCGCTCTCTACCTGCTCTCCGTCCACTGTATGTACAAGTATAGGAATGTTATTATCCCCGCTCCCTACCTGCTCTCTGTCCACTGTATGTACAAGTATAGGAATGTTATTATCCCCGCTCCCTACCTGCTCTGTCCACTGTATGTACAAGTATAGGAATGTTATTATCCCCGCTCTCTACCTGCTCTCTGTCCACTGTATGTACAAGTATAGGAATGTTATTATCCCCGCTCCCTACCTGCTCTGTCCACTGTATGTACAAGTATAGGAATGTTATTATCCCCGCTCCCTACCTGCTCTCTGTCCACTGTATGTACAAGTATAGGAATGTTATTATCCCCGCTCTCTACCTGCTCTGTCCACTGTATGTACAAGTATAGGAATGTTATTATCCCCGCTCTCTACCTGCTCTGTCCACTGTATGTACAAGTATAGGAATGTTATTATCCCCGCTCTCTACCTGCTCTGTCCACTGTATGTACAAGTATAGGAATGTTATTATCCCCGCTCTCTACCTGCTCTGTCCACTGTATGTACAAGTATAGGAATGTTATTATCCCCGCTCCCTACCTGCTCTCTGTCCACTGTATGTACAAGTATAGGAATGTTATTATCCCCGCTCCCTACCTGCTCTCTGTCCACTGTATGTACAAGTATAGGAATGTTATTATCCCCGCTCTCTACCTGCTCTGTGTCCACTGTATGTACAAGTATAGGAATGTTATTATCCCCGCTCCCTACCTGCTCTGTCCACTGTATGTACAAGTATAGGAATGTTATTATCCCCACTCTCTACCTGCTCTCTGTCCACTGTATGTACAAGTATAGGAATGTTATTATCCCCGCTCTCTACCTGCTCTGGGTCCACTGTATGTACAAGTATAGGAATGTTATTATCCCCGCTCCCTACCTGCTCTCTGTCCACTGTATGTACAAGTATAGGAATGTTATTATCCCCGCTCCCTACCTGCTCTCTGTCCACTGTATGTACAAGTATAGGAATGTTATTATCCCCGCTCTCTACCTGCTCTGTGTCCACTGTATGTACAAGTATAGGAATGTTATTATCCCCGCTCCCTACCTGCTCTCTGTCCACTGTATGTACAAGTATAGGAATGTTATTATCCCCGCTCCCTACCTGCTCTTTGTCCACTGTATGTACAAGTATAGGAATGTTATTATCCCCGCTCTCTACCTGCTCTGTGTCCACTGTATGTACAAGTATAGGAATGTTATTATCCCCGCTCCCTACCTGCTCTGTCCACTGTATGTACAAGTATAGGAATGTTATTATCCCCGCTCCCTACCTGCTCTGTCCACTGTATGTACAAGTATAGGAATGTTATTATCCCCGCTCCCTACCTGCTCTGTCCACTGTATGTACAAGTATAGGAATGTTATTATCCCCGCTCTCTACCTGCTCTGTGTCCACTGTATGTACAAGTATAGGAATGTTATTATCCCCGCTCCCTACCTGCTCTGTCCACTGTATGTACAAGTATAGGAATGTTATTATCCCCGCTCCCTACCTGCTCTGTCCACTGTATGTACAAGTATAGGAATGTTATTATCCCCGCTCTCTACCTGCTCTGTGTCCACTGTATGTACAAGTATAGGAATGTTAGTATCCCCGCTCCCTACCTGCTCTCTGTCCACTGTATGTACAAGTATAGGAATGTTATTATCCCCGCTCTCTACCTGCTCTCTGTCCACTGTATGTACAAGTATAGGAATGTTATTATCCCCGCTCTCTACCTGCTCTGTCCACTGTATGTACAAATATAGGAATGTTATTATCCCCGCTCCCTACCTGCTCTCTGTCCACTGTATGTACAAGTATAGGAATGTTATTATCCCCGCTCTCTACCTGCTCTGTCCACTGTATGTACAAGTATAGGAATGTTATTATCCCCGCTCCCTACCTGCTCTCTGTCCACTGTATGTACAAGTATAGGAATGTTATTATCCCCGCTCCCTACCTGCTCTCTGTCCACTGTATGTACAAGTATAGGAATGTTATTATCCCCGCTCTCTACCTGCTCTGTGTCCACTGTATGTACAAGTATAGGAATGTTATTATCCCCGCTCCCTACCTGCTCTGTCCACTGTATGTAAAAGTATAGGAATGTTATTATCCCCGCTCTCTACCTGCTCTCTGTCCACTGTATGTACAAGTATAGGAATGTTATTATCCCCGCTCTCTACCTGCTCTGGGTCCACTGTATGTACAAGTATAGGAATGTTATTATCCCCGCTCCCTACCTGCTCTCTGTCCACTGTATGTACAAGTATAGGAATGTTATTATCCCCGCTCCCTACCTGCTCTCTGTCCACTGTATGTACAAGTATAGGAATGTTATTATCCCCGCTCTCTACCTGCTCTGTGTCCACTGTATGTACAAGTATAGGAATGTTATTATCCCCGCTCCCTACCTGCTCTCTGTCCACTGTATGTACAAGTATAGGAATGTTATTATCCCCGCTCCCTACCTGCTCTCTGTCCACTGTATGTACAAGTATAGGAATGTTATTATCCCCGCTCTCTACCTGCTCTGTGTCCACTGTATGTACAAGTATAGGAATGTTATTATCCCCGCTCCCTACCTGCTCTGTCCACTGTATGTACAAGTATAGGAATGTTATTATCCCCGCTCCCTACCTGCTCTGTCCACTGTATGTACAAGTATAGGAATGTTATTATCCCCGCTCCCTACCTGCTCTGTCCACTGTATGTACAAGTATAGGAATGTTATTATCCCCGCTCTCTACCTGCTCTGTGTCCACTGTATGTACAAGTATAGGAATGTTATTATCCCCGCTCCCTACCTGCTCTGTCCACTGTATGTACAAGTATAGGAATGTTATTATCCCCGCTCCCTACCTGCTCTGTCCACTGTATGTACAAGTATAGGAATGTTATTATCCCCGCTCTCTACCTGCTCTGTGTCCACTGTATGTACAAGTATAGGAATGTTAGTATCCCCGCTCCCTACCTGCTCTCTGTCCACTGTATGTACAAGTATAGGAATGTTATTATCCCCGCTCTCTACCTGCTCTCTGTCCACTGTATGTACAAGTATAGGAATGTTATTATCCCCGCTCTCTACCTGCTCTCTGTCCACTGTATGTACAAGTATAGGAATGTTATTATCCCCGCTCCCTACCTGCTCTGTCCACTGTATGTACAAGTATAGGAATGTTATTATCCCCGCTCTCTACCTGCTCTCCGTCCACTGTATGTACAAGTATAGGAATGTTATTATCCCCGCTCCCTACCTGCTCTCTGTCCACTGTATGTACAAGTATAGGAATGTTATTATCCCCGCTCTCTACCTGCTCTGTGTCCACTGTATGTACAAGTATAGGAATGTTATTATCCCCGCTCCCTACCTGCTCTGGGTCCACTGTATGTACAAGTATAGGAATGTTATTATCCCCGCTCCCTACCTGCTCTCTGTCCACTGTATGTACAAGTATAGGAATGTTATTATCCCCGCTCCCTACCTGCTCTCTGTCCACTGTATGTACAAGTATAGGAATGTTATTATCCCCGCTCTCTACCTGCTCTGTGTCCACTGTATGTACAAGTATAGGAATGTTATTATCCCCGCTCCCTACCTGCTCTCTGTCCACTGTATGTACAAGTATAGGAATGTTATTATCCCCGCTCTCTACCTGCTCTGTGTCCACTGTATGTACAAGTATAGGAATGTTATTATCCCCGCTCTCTACCTGCTCTGTGTCCACTGTATGTACAAGTATAGGAATGTTATTATCCCCGCTCCCTACCTGCTCTGTCCACTGTATGTACAAGTATAGGAATGTTATTATCCCCGCTCCCTACCTGCTCTCTGTCCACTGTATGTACAAGTATAGGAATGTTATTATCCCCGCTCTCTACCTGCTCTGGGTCCACTGTATGTACAAGTATAGGAATGTTATTATCCCCGCTCCCTACCTGCTCTCTGTCCACTGTATGTACAAGTATAGGAATGTTATTATCCCCGCTCTCTACCTGCTCTGGGTCCACTGTATGTACAAGTATAGGAATGTTATTATCCCCGCTCTCTACCTGCTCTGTGTCCACTGTATGTACAAGTATAGGAATGTTATTATCCCCGCTCCCTACCTGCTCTCTGTCCACTGTATGTACAAGTATAGGAATGTTATTATCCCCGCTCTCTACCTGCTCTGTGTCCACTGTATGTACAAGTATAGGAATGTTATTATCCCCGCTCCCTACCTGCTCTCTGTCCACTGTATGTACAAGTATAGGAATGTTATTATCCCCGCTCCCTACCTGCTCTCTGTCCACTGTATGTACAAGTATAGGAATGTTATTATCCTCGCTCTCTACCTGCTCTGTGTCCACTGTATGTACAAGTATAGGAATGTTATTATCCCCGCTCTCTACCTGCTCTGTGTCCACTGTATGTACAAGTATAGGAATGTTATTATCCCCGCTCCCTACCTGCTCTGTCCACTGTATGTACAAGTATAGGAATGTTATTATCCCCGCTCTCTACCTGCTCTGTGTCCACTGTATGTACAAGTATAGGAATGTTATTATCCCCGCTCTCTACCTGCTCTGTGTCCACTGTATGTACAAGTATAGGAATGTTATTATCCCCGCTCTCTACCTGCTCTGTGTCCACTGTATGTACAAGTATAGGAATGAAGAATGACTGATTGATTGATTGATTGACTGAATGACTGACTGACTGATTTGCTGATTGACTTAATTGGTTTCCAGGAGGGGCGTACTACCTGATATCACGTAGTCTGGGACCAGAGTTTGGCGGTTCCATCGGTCTCATCTTCGCCTTCGCTAACGCTGTTGCCGTGGCGATGTACGTGGTGGGCTTCGCAGAGACTGTGGTGGACCTACTCAAGGTACGTAACATCTGTGTGTGTGTGTGTGTGTGTGTGTGTGTGTGTGTGTGTGTGTGTGTGTGTGTGTGTGTGTGTGTGTGTGTGTGTGTGTGTGTGTGTGTGTGTGTGTGTGTGTGTGTGTGTGTGTGTGTGTGTGTCAGATCACTGACTGTGGTCCCTCTCTACCTCTCCCTGTGCATCTCTCTCTCCACCTCTGTCTCCCCCTCCTTCCCTCTCCTCTACAGGAAAACGATGCCATCATGATAGATGAGCTGAATGACATTAGGATCATCGGCTGTATCTCGGTGGTACTGCTGCTGGGGATCTCAGTGGCCGGGATGGAGTGGGAGGCCAAGGTGAGATACTACACTACGCTAAGCAACACTACGCTACATTACATTATACTACACTACACTACAATAAACAACACTACTCTACATTATATTACACTACATTATACAATACTACGCTACATTATACTACATTATGCTACACTACGCTACATTACATTACACTACTCTACGCTACATTAGATTATACTACAGTATACTACGCTACATTACATTATACTACTCTACGCTAAATTACACTACTCTACGCTACATTACATTATACTACTCTAAGCTACATTACTCTACGCTACATTATAGTATACTACTCTACGATACATTACAGTATACTACTCTACGCTACATTACATTACTCTACGCTACATTATAGTATACTACTCTACGCTACATTACATTATACTACTCTACGCTACATTACATTATACTACTCTACGCTACATTACATTATACTACTCTACGCTACATTACATTATACTACTCTACGCTACATTACAGTATACTACTCTATGCTACATTACATTATACTACTCTACGCTACATTATACTACTCTACGCTACATTACATTATACTACTCTACGCTACATTACATTATACTACTCTACGCTACATTACATTATACTACTCTACGCTACATTACATTATACTACTCTACTCTACATTACATTATACTACTCTACGCTACATTATACTACTCTACTCTACGCTACATTACATTACATTACTCTACTCTACATTACATTATACTACTCTACGCTACATTACATTATACTACTCTACGCTACATTACATTACTCTACGCTACATTATAGTATACTACTCTACGCTACATTACATTATACTACTCTACGCTACATTACATTATACTACTCTACGCTACATTACATTATACTACTCTACGCTACATTACATTATACTACTCTATGCTACATTACATTATACTACTCTACGCTACATTATACTACTCTACGCTACATTACATTATACTACTCTACGCTACATTACATTATACAACTCTACGCTACATTACATTATACTACTCTACGCTACATTACATTATACTACTCTACTCTACGCTACATTACATTATACTACTCTACGCTACATTATACTACTCTACTCTACGCTACATTACATTACATTACTCTACTCTACATTACATTATACTACTCTACTCTACGCTACATTACATTATACTACTCTACGCTACATTACATTATACTACTCTACGCTACATTACATTACACTACTCTACATTACATTATACTACTCTACTCTACATTACATTATACTACTCTACGCTACATTACATTATACTACTCTACGCTACATTACATTATACTACTCTACTCTACATTACATTATACTACTCTACGCTACATTACATTATACTACTCTACGCTACATTACATTATACTACTCTACGCTACATTACATTATACTACTCTACGCTACGCTACATTACATTATACTACTCTACGCTACATTACATTATACTACTCTACTCTACGCTACATTACACTACTCTACGCTACATTACATTACATTACTCTACGCTACATTACATTACGTTACTCTACGCTACATTACTATAGCGTAGAGTAGTATAATGTAATGTAGCGTAGCGTAGAGTAGTATAATGTAATGTAGCGTAGAGTAGTATAATGTAATGTAGCGTAGAGTAGTATAATGTAATGTAGCGTAGAGTAGTATAATGTAATGTAGAGTAGAGTAGTATAATGTAATGTAGCGTAGAGTAGTATAATGTAATGTAGCTACTATTACTATTACTATACTACTCTACGCTACATTACATTACATTACTCTACGCTACATTACATTACTCTACGCTACATTATAGTATACTACTCTACGCTACATTACATTATACTACTCTACGCTACATTACATTATACTACTCTACGCTACATTACATTATACTACTCTACGCTACATTACATTATACTACTCTACTCTACGCTACATTACATTATACTACTCTACGCTACATTATACTACTCTACGCTACATTACATTATACTACTCTACGCTACATTACATTATACTACTCTACGCTACATTACATTATACTACTCTACGCTACATTACATTATACTACTCTACTCTACGCTACATTACATTATACTACTCTACGCTACATTATACTACTCTACTCTACGCTACATTACATTACATTACTCTACTCTACATTACATTATACTACTCTACGCTACATTACATTATACTACTCTACGCTACATTACATTATACTACTCTACGCTACATTACATTACACTACTCTACATTACATTATACTACTCTACATTACATTATACTACTCTACGCTACATTACATTATACTACTCTACGCTACATTACATTATACTACTCTACTCTACATTACATTATACTACTCTACGCTACATTACATTATACTACTCTACGCTACATTACATTATACTACTCTACTCTACGCTACATTACACTACTCTACGCTACATTACATTATACTACTCTACGCTACATTACATTATACTACTCTACTCTACATTACATTACACTACTCTACATTACATTATACTACTCTACTCTACGCTACATTACATTACATTACTCTACGCTACATTACATTACACTACTCTACGCTACATTACATTATACTACTCTACGCTACATTACATTATACTACTCTACTCTACGCTACATTACACTACTCTACGCTACATTACATTATACTACTCTACGCTACATTACATTATACTACTCTACGCTACATTACATTACACTACTCTACATTACATTATACTACTCTACTCTACGCTACATTACATTACATTACTCTACGCTACATTACATTACATTACTCTACGCTACATTACATTATACTACTCTACGCTACATTACATTACATTACTCTACGCTACATTACATTACATTACTCTACGCTACATTACATTATACTACTCTACGCTACATTACATTACATTACTCTACGCTACATTACATTACATTACTCTACGCTACATTACATTATACTACTCTACGCTACATTACATTACACTACTCTACATTACATTATACTACTCTACTCTACATTACATTATACTACTCTACACTACATTACATTATACTACTCTACGCTACATTACATTATACTACTCTACTCTACATTACATTATACTACTCTACGCTACATTACATTATACTACTCTACTCTACATTACATTATACTACTCTACGCTACATTACATTATACTACTCTACGCTATATTACATTATACTACTCTACATTATACTAGATTATGCTACACTACGCTACATTACATTATACTACTCTACGCTACATTACATTATACTACTCTACATTATACTAGATTATGCTACACTACGCTACATTACATTATACTACTCTATGCTACATTACATTATAATACTCTACATTACATTATACTACTCTACATTACATTATACTACTCTACGCCACATTACATGAAACTACACTACGCTACATTACATTATACTACTCTACGCTACATTACATTATACTACTCTACGCTACGCTACATTATACTACACTACGCTACATTACATTATACTACACTACGCTACATTACATTATACTACACTACGCTACATTACATGAAACTACACTACGCTACATTACATTATACTACACTACGCTACGCTACATTATACTACACTATGCTACATTACATTATACTACACTACGCTACATTACATTATACTACACTACGCTACATTACATGAAACTACACTACGCTACATTACATTATACTACACTACGCTACGCTACATTATACTACACTACGCTACATTACATTATACTACTCTACGCTACATTATACTACACTACGCTACATTACATTATACTACACTACGCTACGCTACATTACATTATTGTAACGGCTTTCCTGAATTCGACATAATATATATTTACAAAACGGAAAAACACGACAACACTTTAACAAACTACAAAACAATAAACGAAGTAGACGCACCTGAACATAAGAACTACATATAACGAAGAAAGCATGAAACAGGAACAGACTACATAAACCGAAAAAACAAACAAACCGAAAACAGTCCCTTGTGGCGTAACATACAGACACTGACACAGGAGACAACCACCCACAAACAAACAGTGTGAAAACACCTACCTTAATATGACTCTCAATCAGAGGAAATGAAAACCACCTGCCTCTAATTGAGAGCCATATCAGGTCACCCTGTTACAAACATAGAAACACATAACATAGACTACCCACCCAAACTCACGCCCTGACCGTCAAACACATACAAAATAACAGAAAACCGGTCAGGAACGTGACAATTATACTACACTACGCTACATTATACTACATTATACTACACATTATACTACACTATGCTACTCTACTCTACGCTACATTACATTATACTACACTACGCTACATTACATTATACTACACTACGCTACATTATACTACATTATACTACACATTATACTACACTATGCTACTCTACGCTACATTACATTATACTACACTACGCTACATTACATTATACTACACTACGCTACATTATACTACACAACGCTACATTACATTATACTACGCTACATTACATTATACTACACTACGCTACATTACATTATACTACACTACGCTACATTACATTATACTACACTACGCTACATTACATTATACTACATTATACTACACTACGCTACATTACATTATACTACATTATACTACACTACGCTACATTACATTATACTACATTATACTACACTACGCTACATTACATTATACTACATTATACTACACTACGCTACATTACATTATACTACATTATACTACACTACGCTACATTACATTATACTACACTACGCTACATTACATTATACTACGCTACATTACATTATACTACGCTACATTACATTATACTACATTATACTACACTACGCTACATTACATTATACTACATTATACTACACTACATTACATTATACTACATTATACTACACTACGCTACACTACATTATACTACATTATACTACACTACGCTACATTACATTATACTACATTATACTACACTACGCTACATTACATTATACTACATTATACTACACTACGCTACATTACATTATACTACACTACGCTACATTACATTATACTACACTACGCTACATTACATTATACTACACTACGCTATATTATACTACACTATGCTCCTCTACTCTACATTACATTGTACTACACTACATTATACTACACTATCCTACACAACATTATACTACATTGCTACACTCCATTATACTACACTACATTACACAACATTATACCACATTATATTACACTACATTGTACTACATTATACTATGCTACACTATACTACGCTACTCTACATTATACTACACTATTCTACATTATACTACACTATACAATATTATACTACACTACTCTACATTATACTACATTATACTACACTATATTATACTACATTATACTACACTATGCTACTCTAATCTATGCTACATTACATTGTACTACACTACATTATACTCCACCACACTACATTATACTACATTATACTACACTATTCTACATTATACTACACTATACAACATTATACTACACTACGCTACACTATGCTACACTACATTATAATATACTACACTACATTATACTATGCTACACTGCATTATACTACAGTACATTATACTACAATACATTATACTACGCTACACTAAGCTACATTATAATACGCTACATTATAATACACTACTCAATGCTACATTATACTACACTGCATGATATAATACACAACACATACACCACACTACATTATACTACACTATGCTACACAACATTATACTACATTGCTACACTCTATTATACTACACTACGCTACACAACATTATACCACATTATACTACACTACAGTGTACTACATTATACTATGCTACACTATACTACGCTACTCTACATTATACTACACTATTCTACATTATACTACACTATACAATATTATACTACACTACGCTACATTATACTACATTATACTACACTATACAACACTACGCTACATTATACTACATTATACTACACTACGCTACTCTAATCTACGCTACATTACATTGTACTACACTACATTATACTCCACTACACTACATTATACTACATTATACTACACTATTCTACATTATACTACACTATGCAACATTACACTACACTATGCTACACTACATTATAATATACTACACTACATTATAATATACTACACTACATTATACTATGCTACACTGCATTATACTACACTACATTATACTACAATACATTATACTACGCTACACTACGCTACATTATAATACACTACATTATAATACACTACTCAATGCTACATTATACTACACTGCATGATATAATACACAACACATACACTACACTACATTATGCTAGTCTCACTACGTTACACTGCACTTCACTGTACAGCTAGAGACAGATCCACATTCAGTATGGTTCAAATCCCCATGTTTCCATCAGAAAATTCATCAACTGATATCAACTTGACATCTTTCAATTCCATGTCTGATATTGACCGTAACTGAGATCACTATGTGTTCAGTTCCGTATCACAGTCGGTTTCTCCTCTTCAGCTGTTGGAGAGGAATGGTGTGACCTTGTAACTGTCCTCTAGTTTCATATGAAAGCTTTGTAACCCAGACTAACCTGTTGATGTCTCTTCAGGCCCAGGTCGGTCTGCTGATCATCCTCCTGGTAGCCATCGCCAACGTCTTCGTAGGAACCGGCATCCCAGCCTCCACCGACAAGAAGTCCAAAGGATTCTTTAACTATGATGGTGAGGCAACAGAGGTTTCCTTCACATAGATAGAGGAATTCATCAAATACATAACCTTCATGAGTAGAGCCCTGAGTTTGTCCTGCTCAGGTCACATGGTCAGGAGGAGAACATGTCTTTTTCTATACTCTGTCAAATGACACACAGAGACAGAATCACCAGTTTGACACAGAGACACCCTTCTCATCCACATCTATTCTCTTCTCTTTCTCCCCCACAGCCAAAATATTTATGGAGAACTTACCGCCGGACTTCCGAGGTGAGACGTTCTTCTCTGTGTTCGCCATCTTCTTCCCTGCTGCCACGGGTATCCTGGCCGGAGCTAACATCTCTGGAGACCTGAAGGTATGAAGGGCAAAAAAAGGACTATTTCACAACCGACCCACTACTGCCTGACCACACAGATCTCAGTTCACTCAGTTCATCCGACTCCAGAGAGATGTGTTCTTGTAGTCATGTTTCTTAACATTATATTATGACATTTCAGATTTAAATATGATCATTTTCACAAAGTAGTTTTATAAACTACTGTATATTTCTCTTTAGGGTAGCTTTATAAACTACTGTATATTTCTCTTTAGGGTAGCTTTATAAACTACTGTATATTTCTCTTTAGGGTAGCTTTATAAACTACTGTATATTTCTCTTTAGGGTAGCTTTACTGTAGCACAACTTCTTCCTGTGTGAAGTCATTGGTAATTTGGTAAATTGGAAGCTTGGTAGCTTGGTAAATACAACCCAATACAAACTTCTGTATGTGTAATGTTTACTGTTAATTTTTATTGTTTATTTCACTTTTGTATATTATCTACCTCACTTGCTTTGGCAATGTTAACATATGTTAAGCCCCTTGAATTGAATTGAGAGAGAGAGAGAGAGAGAGAGAGAGAGAGAGAGAGAGAGAGAGAGAGAGAGAGGAGAGAGAGAGAGAGAGAGAGGAGAGAGAGAGAGAGAGAGAGGAGAGAGAGAGAGAGAGAGGAGAGAGAGAGAGAGAGAGAGAGAGAGAGAGAGAGAGAGAGAGAGACAGAGAGAGAGAGAGAGAGAGAGAGAGAGAGAGAGAGAGAAGAGAGAGAGAGAGAGAGAGAGGTGGATGGCGAAAGAGAGCGAGAGAAATACTCTTTATTGTGTCTGTGAACAGGCACCTTCACTTTAAACAACAGAGGATAATGATCCCATAGACCCAAACCACTGTTTCCTCCAGCTATCACTTCTGCTGTTGTTAACGATGGTGCCTATATCTCTGGTTCTCCTGCAGGATCCCCAGGATGCTCTCCCTAAAGGAACCCTGCTGGCCATCCTCATCACCGGAGTCACATACCTGGGAGTCGCCCTCTGTGTCTGTAAGGACTGCACGCACGCGCGCACGCACACGCACACACGAAACCCTCCCTAAATGTTGTGTCTGTTCTGTTTTATAATTGATCAGCTGCCACGGTGGTGCGTGATGCAACAGGAAACATCAACGACACCATTACCACAGGGATGAACATGTTCTGTAACGGTACCAACACTGCTGCCTGTGAGCAGGGATGGAACTTCTCCTCCTGTGATGTCAACAGCTGCAAGTTTGGCTCCATGAACAACTTCCAGGTACAACAACAACAATGTAACAACAATCAAACAACACAGTTACACATTCAGTACAACAACACAAAAATGGAACTCACTACTACACACAACAAAATAACCACACACACACACACACACAGTGAAACTAAACAGGCCCTGTGTCTCCTCCTCCCCAGGTGATGACCATGGTGTCAGGGTTCGGTCCTCTCATCACAGCAGGAACCTTCTCTGCCACCCTCTCCTCCGCCCTCGCCTCCCTCGTCAGCGCACCCAAAGTCTTCCAGGTCAGTCACTACTACTGTCTATCACCTGTCTGCTCACTTGATCCTCATTCATCAGCCCTGAGGGTTCCAGGTACTACTACAAGGTCTATGATGAGTGAAACAGAGCCCCACCTTGTGACCAGCGGTTCTCTTTTTCATGTTCCTTCTAGCCAGATGACAACAATTATCAAACTATGTTACAATCAGCTAACTCCCACTCCTCCCTCCTCTACCTCTCTCTCTTCCTCCTCCCCCACCTCTTCATCCACCCTTCTCTTCTTGCTCCTCCTTACCTTCTCGCCCCCCCCCTCTTCCTCTTCTTCCTCCTCATACCTCTTCTCAGGCTCTGTGTAAAGACAACATCTACACTGCACTGAAGTTCTTCGCCAAGGGACACGGCAAGAACAACGAGCCAATCAGAGGCTACGTTCTGACCTTCATCATCGCTGTCGCCTTCATAATCATCGGTGAGTGAGGTCACTACACACATTTAAGATAAACCACAGTCGCCAATTAGTTTAATATTGGTAATGTCACAAACAACTCAAGTGAATCTCTGTTGTGTGTCGCTGTGTGTGTGTGTGTGTGTGTGTGTGTGTGTGTGTGTGGTGTGCGTGCGTGGCGTGCGTGCGGTGCGTGTGCGTGTGTGTGTGTGTGTGTGGTGCGTGTAGCCGATCTGAACGTCATCGCTCCCATCATCTCCAACTTCTTCCTGGCATCATACGCCCTCATCAACTTCTCCTGCTTCCACGCTTCATACGCTAAGTCCCCAGGTACTCTCTCTCTCTAACTCTCTCTCTAACTCTCTCTCTCTCTAACTCTCTCTCTAACTCTCTCTCTAACTCTCTGTCTCTCTCTCTCTAACTCTCTCTCTCTCTGTCTCTCTCTCTAACTCTCTGTCTCTCTCTCTCTCTATCTCTCTAACTCTCTCTCTCTCTCTCTCTCTCTCTCTAACTCTCTCTCTATCTCTCTCTCTCTCTGTCTCTCTCTCTAACTCTCTGTCTCTCTCTCTAACTCTCTCTCTCTCTCTAACTCTCTCTCTCTCTCTCTCCAACTCTCTAACTCTCTGTCTCTCTATCTCTCTCTCTCTCTCTAACTCTCTCTCTCTCTCTAACTCTCTCTCTCTCTCTAACTCTCTCTCTCTCTCTAACTCTCTGTCTCTCTATCAATTCAATTCAATTCAATTCAATTTGCTTTATTGGCATGACGTCTATCTCTCTCTCTCTCTCTCTAACTCTCTCTCTCTCTAACTCTCTAACTCTCTAACTCTCTCTCTCTAACTGTTGTCTCCTGTGATGTCTCCCCTGTGTAGGCTGGAGGCCAGCGTACAGGTACTACAACATGTGGCTGTCTCTGTTTGGAGCGGTGCTCTGCTGTGGTGTGATGTTTGTCATCAACTGGTGGGCTGCTCTCCTCACCTACGCAATCGAGATCTCCCTCTATGTCTACGTCACCGTCAAGAAGCCAAGTGAGACACAGACATTGATTTGCATCAAGCTGACATTAGAATACATATGAACCAGTCTCACACAAAGAACCAGTGTACATTACCACATGGGAGGCCTGGGCTGGCCAAAAGTAATACTCTGATAAAGGAATGAGTACATAGGGATGACATAAGATGTACATAGCTCCTACATAGCATCTCTAAGTTCAGTGTTAACATCAGTGTGTTCTGTTGTCCTCAGATGTGAACTGGGGCTCGTCCACTCAGGCCGTGACGTTTGTCAGCGCGGTCAACAACGCTCTGTCACTGACCGGAGTAGAGGACCATGTTAAGAACTTCAGGTAAGAGCCAACAGAAGCCACTGGTATTACACCTCTTACTATGCTGATGGATGGCAAGTGGAGGAAAACCTACTCTGTTGATGGTTAGAGGTGAAATTAAAAGAAGGGGACAGGTACAATACTGCTCTGTATTCTAACCTGAAAGTGTAGAATGTTAAGAAGACTAATGATAATGTGGTTTAGCTAACTGACTGTTATCCCCCTCCTCAGACCTCAGTGTATGGTGCTGACAGGAGCACCTAAGAACAGACCGGCCCTCCTGGACCTGGCTCATTGTTTCACTAAGAACTACGGACTCTGTCTCACATGTGAAGTCTTTGTGGTAAGAGTACAGACATTTTATTAAAGTCACCAAGTTCTTCATCCTTCAATTCCTCCTTCACACACACAGCGCTGTGAGATAATATAATATCCCCTCCTATCTCTCCCCAGGGCCCCAGAACAGAGACATTGACAGATGTGAACGCTGGAATGGAGAAGAACCAGATGTGGCTGAATAAGAGGAAGAGAAAAGCCTTCTATGCTGCGGTGGCCTGTGACTCCTTCAGACAGGGAACTGAGAACCTCCTGCAGGTACACCTCCACATCTACTACCTGGACTTAGAATCACCTGTAATAGATACACATATATGGGGTACACCTGGGGTACGACTCTGTGGTAGTTAATGACTGCTGCAGGTACACCTCCACATCTACTACCTGGACTTATAATCACCTGTAATAGATACACATATATGGGGTACACCTGGGGTACGACTCTGTGGTAGTTAATGACTGCTGCAGGTACACCTCCACATCTACTACCTGGACATATAATCACCTGTAATAGATACACATATATGGGGTACACCTGGGGTACGACTCTG
>NW_026602191.1:15000-23101 GCF_029448725.1 Salvelinus fontinalis | reverse complement strand
GCGCTCTCCCTCTCTCGCTCTCTTCCTCTCTCGCTCTATCGGTCTCGCTCTCTCTGTCTATGTCTCTGTCTCTGTCTCACTCTCTCTCTCTCTCTCTGTCTCTCTCTCTCGCTCTCTCTCTCGCTCTCTCTGTCTCGCGCTCTCCCTCTCTCTCTCTCGCACGCTCTCCCTCTGTCTCTGTCTCTCTCTCGCTCTCTGTCTCTCTCTCGCTCTCCCTCTGTCTCGCGCTCTCTCAATTTCAATTTCAATTCAATTCAATTGACTTTATTGACATGGCAAGTTCATTATTACTTACATTGTCAAAGTATACATATCGAAAAATAAAAATCAAATATATATGTATATATATACAAAATATATATATATTTCTATATAAATAAATGGTGGGACCAACAGCAATAATAGTAGTAGTGGACATGGGATTACCATTAACAACAACTACAACAACAATATTAATCAGAACAACAATACATTAAATCAACAGTAGTAGACCAGTGTCAATATGACTTGAGAAGACATATGACCTGGTATGAAAGACAAAACAAAACTAAGCTAAATGGGAAATATTATCAACATTACTTTGCATTTTTCACTGGCTGTCCCTCAGGTTGTGGCAGGAGGACACATATTTGGCTGCCAAAACTGCACATTTTGGCTTTTCACCCAATAAATATTTGATTTTTTCTTCATCTTTTATAGTTTCAAATTCTTTGTATTGAGTTATAATTTTGGGAAAGAAATATGCTCTTAGGTCTGAGTATTTGTCACAGTGTAGTAGGAAATGCACCTCTGTCTCTACCTCTCCCCTGGAGCAGAGTGAGCACAGCCTGTCCTCTCTGGGCAGCCAGGTTTGTCTGTGACGACCGGTCTCTATAGCCAGACTGTGCTCACTGGGCAGCCAGGTTTGTCTGTGACGACCGGTCTCTATAGCCAGACTGTGCTCACTGAGTCTGTACCTAGTCAATGTTTTCCTCAGTTTTCTATCAGTCACAGTGGTCAGATAGTCTGCCACCATGTACTGTCTGTTTAGAGCCAAATAGCATTGAAGTTTACTTTGATTTTTTGTGGTGTCTTTCCAATAGGTGATATATTTTTCTTTTTGTTTTGTGATGATTTGGTTGGGCCAGATTTTCTGAGGGCTGTCCCGAGGCTCTATGGGGTTGGTTTGGGTTGGTGAACTGAGCCTCAGAACTAGCTGGCTGAGGGGACTCTTCTCTGGTTTCATCTCTTGACATTGTAGAGCTGTGTGATGGAATGTTTTGGGGTCACTTGTTTTTAGATGGTTGTAATATTTGATGGCTCTTTTTTCTATTCGAATGAGGAGGGGGTATTGGCCCAATTCTGCCCTACATGCGTTATTTGGAGTTTTTCTTTGTACTTGCAATACAGTCTTGCAAAACTCTGCATGCAATATTTCAATTGGATGTTTGTCCCATTTGGTAAATTCATTATTAGAGAGTGGACCCCATACTTCACTGCCATATAGAGCAATTGGTTCTATAACTGATTGAAAAATTTTGAGCCAGATTCTAATTGGAATTTCAATTTTGATGTTCCTTTTAATGGCATAGAATGCTCTTCTTGCTTTGTCTCTCAGCTCATTCACAGCCATGTGAAAGCTACCTGTGTTGCTGATATTTAGTCCTAGATATGTGTAGTTTTTGGTGTGTTCTAATAGAACTGTGTCCAAATAGAATTTATATTTGTCATCCTTATTTCCCGACCTTTTTTGGAATATCATTATATTTGTTTTTTTTAGGTTAACGGTCAGAGCCCAGGTCTGACAGAACCTGTGAAGACGATCTAGGTGCTGCTGTAACCCCTCTTTAGTGGGAGACAGCAGCACCAGGTCATCTGCGTACAGCAGACACTTGATTTCAGTGTTGTGTAGGGTGATACCAGGTGCTGCCGATTCTTCTAATATTTTTGCCAATTCATTAATGTAGATGTTAAATAATGTTGGACTTATTGGGCAGCCCTGTTTCACTCCCCGCCCCTGAGAGAAGAAGTCTGTTTGCTTGTTGCCAATTTTAACCGCACATTTGTTTTTAGTGTACATTGAT
This sequence comes from Salvelinus fontinalis, assembly GCF_029448725.1. Lineage (NCBI taxonomy): Eukaryota > Metazoa > Chordata > Actinopteri > Salmoniformes > Salmonidae > Salvelinus > Salvelinus fontinalis. The sequence continues at coordinate 21,038 of NW_026602191.1, read as the reverse complement.
TTAATAAAATCATATGTTTTCCCTCCAATACCACTTTCTATTAGTTTATAAAAAAGACCTTTGTGCCAAATTGAATCAAATGCTTTCTTGAAATCTACAAAACACGAGTAGATTTTGCCTTTGTTTTGGTTAACTTGTTTATCAATTAGAGTGTGGAGGGTGTAAATGTGGTCTGTTGTACGAAAATTTTTCAGTAATCCAATCTGGCTTCTGCTCAGGACGTTGTGTTCGTCAAGGAAATGATGTAGTCTGCTATTTATAATACTGCAGAGAATTTTCCCCAAGTTGCTGTTAACGCAAATTCCTCTGTAATTATTTGGGTCAAATTTGTCTCCATTTTTATAGATTGGTGTGATCAATCCCTGGTTCCAAATATCGGGGAAAATACCTGCAGTGAGGATAATGTTGAAGAGTTTGAGTATAGCCAATTTGAATTTGTGGTCTGTATATTTGATCATTTCATTTAAAATACCATCAGCACCACAGGCCTTTTTGGGTTGGAGATTGCATAGTTTTTCCAATAATTCTTCTTCTGTAATTGGGGTATCCACAGGATTCTGATAGTCTTTGACTGCTAATTCAAGGATTTGTAATTTTTCTTGTATATCTTTTTGTTCTGGGCTCTTTGTTATATTGCTGTAGAGGTTTGCAAAGTGATTTCTCCACATATCCCCATTTTGGATAGCCAATTCCTCATGATGAGGTTTGTTTAATTTATTCCAATTCTCCCAGAAGTGGTTTGATTCTATGGATTCCTCAATTCCATCCAGCTGATTTCTAATGTGCTGTTCCTTTTTTGTTCTTAGGGTGCGTTTGTATTGCTTCAGTGTTTCTCCATATTGAAGGCGTATATTTTTGTTGTCTGGTTCTCTGTGTTTTTGATTAGATATATTTCTCAATGACTTTCTTAGATTTTTGCAATCCTTATCAAACCATTTTTCATTATCTGTTATTTTTGGTTTGCTCTTATGCTTCTTTAGATTAGCCAAGGAGGCTAATTTGTCAAATATAAAGTTTATGTTCCTAACGGCCAAATTTACACCTTCATTGCTGAAGGAGAATGTTAAGGCTAAAAAGTTGTCCAGGAGAGATTGTATTTTTTGGCTACTAATTGCTTTTTGGTAGATGTCTGTACTGTTTGCACTCCATCTATAGGCTTGTTTAGTACCATGTAATTTATTGGGCCGTGATGCTTCATGGTTGGGTTCTGCTCTTCTCAGATACACTGTGATTTTACTGTGGTCTGAGAGAGGTGTTAGTGGGCTGACTGTGAAGGCTCTGAGAGACTCTGGGTTTAGGTCGGTGAGGAAGTAGTCTACAGTGCTGCTGCCAAGAGATGAGCTGTAGGTGTACCTACCAAAAGAGTCTCCTCTCAGCCTGCCATTGACTATGTACAGACACAGTGTTCGACAGAGCTTCACGAGCTGTACTCCGTTTTTGTTTTTCACTTTGTCATAGTTGTTTCTGTGGGGGTATGTGGGGAGGGAAAGGTTATTGCTTCCTGGTAGGTGTTTATCCCCATGACTGTTAATAGTGTCTTGTTCTTCTGCTGTTCTAGCATTCAGGTCTCCACAGACCAGTACGTTGCCTTGGGCCTGAAAGTGACTAATCTCCCCCTCTAGAATGGAGAAACTCTCTTCATTGAAGTAGGGTGACTCTGAGGGGGGAATGTATGTGGCACAGAGGAAGACGTTTTTATCTGTCAAGATAGCCTCCTTGTTGATTTTTAACCAGATAAAGAATTCTCCTGTTTTGATCAATTCGATTGAATTAATTAGTTCAGATTTATACCATATTAGCATTCCCCCTGAGTCTCTGCCCTGTTTGATTCCTTTTAATTTAGTGGATGGTATGATTATCTCCCTATAACCTAGTGGACAGCCAGTGGAAACATCACCTCTGCACCATGTTTCCTGTAGTACTACAATATCAACATCATCAATTTCTTTCATGAAGTCTGGGTTTCTGCTCTTTAGCCCAAAAGCAGAGGAATTCAATCCTTGTAAATTCCAACATGCAACGTAAAAAGACTTCATAACTTTTTTTTTTTCTTTTCTTTTCTTTACCTTTCAAAATGACTGGGGGGTCCAGGGTGCTGGTCCGGGATGTTGTCTCGGTGATCTCGGCGGGGTGGAGATTGCTCCGCTGTTCCTGGGTGGAGAGGTCGGGCTGCGGTTTAAAGCGACGTCCTTGAGAGTCTTGGCAAGGATGGGGACTGTCTCCCTGTACAGGTGAACATGGTCATAGAGACAGTCCAGATCGAGGGTGGGATGGTGGGCCAGGTGTACATTGGGTCGCAGGGCACAGTCCCGGGATAGGCTGGCGTTTATTCTTTGGATTGTGGCAGGGTGGAAGTCCCTCCTCTGTAGAAGGGTTGACACTATGATTCTTGTGTTGGGGAAGATTGCGGAGGCCTTCTCAATCACTCCCCGTAGTGAAGTCGCCACCCTCTCCTGCTGAGCACGCAGGTCGTTGCTTCCGGTATGTATGATTATGTGGCTTGGCGACCCGAGATGGGCCTTATCAAGCAGCTCCATGGCACTCTGCGTTGTTGGGCACCACACCTTTCTCGTTTTGTGTCTAGGGAAAAGTTTCTTCTCCTGGACATACTTCCCATTTGAGTCCATTAACAGGACGATGTCAGCCAGTGTTTCTTCTGGACTGGGGGGGGCAGAGTGGGGGCTGGTGGGTGTTGGAGCTGGGGTGTGGCTGGTCTGTGTCGGTGCCACTGTCAGTGGGAGGCTGTTCTGTGGGTTGGGGAGGAGGGGTGCAGCAGGCAGGGCTGGGGAAGTCTGGCTGGTTGAGCTGGGCTCCTCTGCTGTGTGAGGGCAGGTCATAGGCTGGTGATCTATCTGCTCCTGCAGCCTGTCCTCTGCTCTCTTTCTCTCCTGCAGCTCCTCTCTTAGTGCGGTCAGCTCCTTATTGCTGCTCTGCCTGTCTTTTTGGAGCTCTCTCACCTCCTTTGTTAGATCAGCCAGCTCTCTCTTGAGTCCGTCTCTCTCTTGCTGAACCTCTTTCAGCTGTGTTGCAAGGCTGCTGTCCTGCTCTGTCCTCACCTTGGTTAGGAGCTCCTCTAAGGTGTGGTTGTCTGGTTGCTGTTTGCTCACGCTCTCCCTGAGCAGGACCACCTCCCCCTCCAGTTTGGTGAACTCATCCCTCATGGCAGCCATGGTGGTGAGGAGGGCCTGAGCCTGCTCTGCACTGAGGGGGTCGCTCTCCTCCTGGGGCGTGTCCTCCACTGTGGTGGGAAGAGAGGTGCTGGATGTGCCTTTGTGGGTGGGGTGGGTAGGGGTGAGTAGGGGTGAGGGTGGAGTTTGTGTTGTGGGAGGGCATGTCACTGGTGGTGTCCTTCTCTCTCTCCGCTCTCTCCTTAATGGTCTGAAAGTCTGTTTCAAACAGCCTAATGTTACCTTGCACCATGACAGTTCCAGTCTTGTAGAGGTTGATTGTTATCATGGTGCTGTCAGGGTCGTCTGTCTCTTTGATTTTCAGCTTCCACCCATTACAGATTCCCTCTTTCTTTATGCATGGGTAGTGAGAGCAGACTGCTGAGCGCCATGCATTTGGCTGGTCAGTGAGGAAGATGAGATTACTCACGTCACCGTTTTTGTAGAGGTCTGCAAAAAGGGTTTCTGGCCTCTCCTCTAGTAGTTTCTGTTTAAAAGCTTTCCTCATTGTGTCATTTTTGGCCTTTTTTGGGTAGAGAATGGATTCTGCGCTGAGGGGGAGTGGGGACATGGTGTCTGTGCGCTCTGCTACTACTGCTCCTACTGCGCTGTTCTGCTGCCCCGTTGCCATGGCAACCGATTTGTTTGTCTGCTGTTCGCGCTACTTTAGTTCAAAAAACAGCAATAAGAGTGAAAAATCCTCACACAAAAAACTGAAGATATGTTTACAGTTAGTCCGTGCTCCTTTTTGGTTTTCTCACTCAGTTTGGTCGTTTGATGTAGTTGTATTAACTGTCCTTGCTAGGTTTGTTCTAGCTCGTTTCTTCTGGCTAGCTTGTTAGTCTGCTGGCTAGGTCTTTGTTGTGTAGCTAGCTAGCTAGACTCAAAACTTCTTAACTTGAGGCGCAAAGTTACTTTTTTTTCTATTCTGAATGTATAGAGTTGTTGTTCATCACTTCTTGTCTGGAATTCTTCTTCGACTAGAGTGTTTATCTCATTCTAAAAACCAAAAAAAATCAAATATATCAGGAGCTCATGTTGAGCATGACTCTCTCTCTCTCTCTCTCTCTCCCTCTCTCTCTCTGTCTCGCTCTTTCTGTCTCTCTCTCTCTCTAGCTCTCTGTCTTGCTCTGTCTTTCTCGCTCTCTCTGTCTCGCCGTCTCTGTCTCGCTCTCTCTGTCTCTCTGTCTCGCTCTCTGTCTCTCTCCCGCTCTCTACCTCTGTCTCGCGCTCTCTCTCTGTCTCGCGCTCTCTCTCTGTATCTCCCTCTCTCTCTGTCTCGCGCTGTCTCGCGCTCTCCCTCTGTCTCACGCACTCCCTCTCCCCCTCTCGCTCTCTGTCTCGGTCTCGCTCTCTCTGTCGCTCTCCCTGTCTGTCACTCTCTCTGTCTCTGTCGCTCTCTCTGTCTCTGTCACTCTCTCTGTCTCTGTCTCGCTCTCTCTGTCTCTTTCGCTCTCTCTCGCTCTCTCAGTCTCGCGCTCTCCCTCTCTCTCTCTCTCTCTCGCGCTCTCCCTCTCTCTCTCTCTCTCTCTCTCGCGCTCTCCCTCTCTCTCGCTCTCTCCCTCTGTCTCGCGCTCTCTCTCTGTCTCGCGCTCTCTCTCTGTATCTCCCTCTCTCTCTGTCTCGCGCTGTCTCGCGCTCTCCCTCTGTCTCACGCACTCCCTCTCCCCCTCTCGCTCTCTGTCTCGGTCTCGCTCTCTCTGTCGCTCTCCCTGTCTGTCGCTCTCTCTGTCTCTGTTGCTCTCTCTGTCTCTGTCTCGCTCTCTCAGTCTCTTTCGCTCTCTCTCGCTCTTTCAGTCTCGCGCTCTCCCTCTCTCTCTCTCGCGCGCTCTCCCTCTCTCTCGCTCTCTCCCTCTGTCTCTCGCTCTCCCTCTGTCTCTCTCTGTCTCTCTCTGTCTCTCTCTATCTCAATCGGTCTCTCTGTCTCTCTCTCTATCTCTGTCTCTCTCTGTCTCTCATTGTCTCTCTCTGTCTCTCTCTGTCTATCTCTGTCTCTATCTGTCTCTGTCTGTCTCTGTCTCTCTCTCTATCTCTGTCTCTCTCTGACTCCCGTTGTCTCTCCCTGTCTCTCTCTCTGTCTCTCAATTCAATTCAATTCAATTCAATTCAATTCAAGGGGCTTTATTGGCATGGGAAACATGTGTTAACATTGCCAAAGCAAGTGAGGTAGCAATACACAAAAGTGAAACAAACAATACAAATTAACAGTAAACATTACACATACAGAAGTTTCAAAACAATAAAGACATTACAAATGTCATATTATATATATATACAGTGTTGTAGCAATGTACGAATGGTTAAAGCACACAGGTTAAAATAAATAAGCATAAATATGGGTTGTATTTACAATGCTGTTTGTTCTTCACTGGTTTCCCTTTTCTTGTGACAACAGGTCACAAATCTTGCTGCTGTGATGGCACACTGTGGAATTTCTCCCAGTAGATATGGGAGTTTATCAAAATTGGATTTGTTTTCAAATTCTTTGTGGATCTGTGTAATCTGAGGGAAATATGTGTCTCTAATATGGTCATACATTGGGCAGGAGGTTAGAAAGTGCAGCCCAGTTTCCACCTCATTTTGTGGACAGTGTGCACATAGCCTGTCTTCTCTTGAGAGCCATGTCTGCCTACGGCGGCCTTTCTCAATAGCAAGGCTATGCTCACTGAGTCTGTACATAGTCAAAGCTTTCCTTAAGTTTGGGTCAGTCACAGTGGTCAGGTATTCTGCCACTGTGTACTCTCTGTTTAGGGCCAAATAGCATTCTAGTTTGCTCTGTTTTTTTGTTAATTCTTTCCAATGTGTCAAGTAATTATCTTTTTGTTTTCTCATGATTTGGTTGGGTCTAATTGTGCTGTTGTCCTGGGGCTC
>NW_026602190.1:0-23145 GCF_029448725.1 Salvelinus fontinalis | reverse complement strand
CAAGGAGAGTTTAGCTCCCAGCTCACATCAAGACATAGACATCTCTTTCTTTCATTGAGTCGTTCTAGATTACTCTATTTATTGATGTTGTGCCTAAAAATAGCAGGCTTCATAGTTATTTTCAGTCGTAAACATACAAAATATAGTATTCCATTCCCTCCTGGCAGTAGCCTACAGTCAGGTGTTCATTACTTCACACAGAGAGTGAGAGGACGCTCTGTGTGAAAAGAGCTGTTGCAGCTTCAAGGCAGGGCCCGGCCTGGTCTCTATGACCGGGGTTCAGTCTCAAATGGCACCCTATTCCCTATGGGGCCCTGGGCTCTAGTCAAAAGTAGTATAATATATAGGGAATAGGGTGCAATTTGGAATGTAGGCTGGGTGGTAGTGGGAGTTCTATTTCTGAGAAAGAAAACAAGTAGGATGCCATTACGATGCAGAAAACTTTACAGATTAGACTAGAGTTTACAACACATATAATAGTAGGAGCAGATTAGACTAGAGTTTACAACACATATAATAGTAGGAGCAGATTAGACTAGAGTTTACAACACATATAATAGTAGGAGCAGATTAGACTAGAGTTTACAACACATATAATAGTAGGAGCAGATTAGACTAGAGTTTACAACACATATAATAGTAGGAGCAGATTAGACTAGAGTTTACAACACATATAATAGTAGGAGCAGATTAGACTAGAGTTTACAACACATATAATAGTAGGAGCAGATTAGACTAGAGTTTACAACACATATAATAGTAGGAGCAGATTAGACTAGAGTTTACAACACATATAATAGTAGGAGCAGATTAGACTAGAGTTTACAACACATATAATAGTAGGAGCAGATTAGACTAGAGTTTACAACACATATAATAGTAGGAGCAGATTAGACTAGAGTTTACAACACATATAATAGTAGGAGCAGATTAGACTAGAGTTTACAACACATATAATAGTAGGAGCAGATTAGACTAGAGTTTACAACACATATAATAGTAGGAGCAGATTAGACTAGAGTTTACAACACATATAATAGTAGGAGCAGATTAGACTAGAGTTTACAACACATATAATAGTAGGAGCAGATTAGACTAGAGTTTACAACACATATAATAGTAGGAGCAGATTAGACTAGAGTTTACAACACATATAATAGTAGGAGCAGATTAGACTAGAGTTTACAACACATATAATAGTAGGAGCAGATTAGACTAGAGTTTACAACACATATAATAGTAGGAGCAGATTAGACTAGAGTTTACAACACATATAATAGTAGGAGCAGATTAGACTAGAGTTTACAACACATATAATAGTAGGAGCAGATTAGACTAGAGTTTACAACACATATAATAGTAGGAGCAGATTAGACTAGAGTTTACAACACATATAATAGTAGGAGCAGATTAGACTAGAGTTTACAACACATATAATAGTAGGAGCAGATTAGACTAGAGTTTACAACACATATAATAGTAGGAGCAGATTAGACTAGAGTTTACAACACATATAATAGTAGGAGCAGATTAGACTAGAGTTTACAACACATATAATAGTAGGAGCAGATTAGACTAGAGTTTACAACACATATAATAGTAGGAGCAGATTAGACTAGAGTTTACAACACATATAATAGTAGGAGCAGATTAGACTAGAGTTTACAACACATATAATAGTAGGAGCAGATTAGACTAGAGTTTACAACACATATAATAGTAGGAGCAGATTAGACTAGAGTTTACAACACATATAATAGTAGGAGCAGATTAGACTAGAGTTTACAACACATATAATAGTAGGAGCAGATTAGACTAGAGTTTACAACACATATAATAGTAGGAGCAGATTAGAGATTACAATACATATTGGGGGAAAAAAATCAACATTTTTTCAAACCCTAACCCAGACAACGCTGGGCCAATTGTGCAACACCCTATGGGACTCCCAATCACATCCAGGAATTGAACCAGGGTCATGCCTCTGTAGTGATGCCTCTAGCACAAAGATGCAGTGCCTTAGACCGCTGCGCCACTCGGGAGCCCAAGATAATATATATACATATAACAGTAGGAGCAGATTAGACTAGATTCTACAACACATATAATAGTAGGAGCAGATTAGACTAGATTCTACCACACATATAATAGTAGGAGCAGATTAGACTAGATTCTACCACACATATAATAGTAGGAGCAGATTAGACTAGATTCTACAACACATATAATAGTAGGAGCAGATTAGACTAGATTCTACCACACATATAATAGTAGGAGCAGATTAGACTAGATTCTACAACACATATAATAGTAGGAGCAGATTAGACTAGATTCTACCACACATATAATAGTAGGAGCAGATTAGACTAGATTCTACAACACATATAATAGTGGGAGCAGATTAGACTAGATTCTACAACACATATAATAGTAGGAGCAGATTAGACTAGATTCTACAACACATATAATAGTAGGAGCAGATTAGACTAGATTCTACAACACATATAATAGTAGGAGCAGATTAGACTAGATTCTACAACACATATAATAGTAGGAGCAGATTAGACTAGATTCTACAACACATATAATAGTAGGAGCAGATTAGACTAGATTCTACCACACATATAATAGTAGGAGCAGATTAGACTAGATTCTACAACACATATAATAGTAGGAGCAGATTAGACTAGATTCTACAACACATATAATAGTAGGAGCAGATTAGACTAGATTCTACAAAACATATAATAGTTTCCAGGAATGACTATTTCCAGGAATGACAATTTCCAGGAATGACTATTTCCAGGAATGACAATTTCCAGGAATCACTATTTCCAGGAATGACTATTTTCCGGAATGACATGACCCCAGGGACTTCATGTTTTATTCAGACTAGAGGTTCTACGTCTCACTTAGTCTTATAACAGTCTTACCTCTACTGTCTTATAACCAACCAACCACCCTCAGAACCTTGCCTGACCATTCAGCCCTCTGGGAGATTAGAGCCTAACAGCTTAATTGCCTGGTATTGAGCCTGTGAGAGGGATAAAATGTTAAGGACTCTTTTTACATTTTTATTTTAGCTAGAAATCATGTTTTGTCATTGATTAGTGAGCAGGCGCCCTTGTTCTTTGGATGAAAATGGGTGGGACATGTTAAAACCAAATGAATCCACGGAGAAGCACTCATACGATAAAGCCTAACACAAATTACTCTTCAAATGTACGCACAGACAATCGTATTAGGCCGGGATTCAATCCGACTGCTCATTCTCGACAACAGTAAATGCTGTATATATCGGCTCAATTGGAAATGGCCTTTAAAAGCCACATTTTCCACCATGTGTGATCTGATTGAATCCCACAAAATATTTTTTTTGTGTCTCTTTATTTGAATCAACTAAACATTTGAGCTAAGGCCACACATGACTTGTTTAGCATGAATACCTTCATACATGATTAACATGTGTGATTTTTTTGACCTGTACAGACTATTTCCTCTAACAAAGTCAAAACATTCAAATGACGTGTAAAGTTAACCAGAGCCTTTTTTCTTACAGGCTACATCTGTGGCAAAGCCTGCTGGGAAAGGTCTGGACAGGGTCCCTCTGTCAGAGGGTAAGGAGGTCTGGGTCTCTTTTTTTAATTTTTTTTTTATTTAACCTTTATTTAACCAGGTAGGCAAATTGAGAACACGTTCTCATTTACAATTGCGACCTGGCCAAGATAAAGCAAAGCAGTTCGACACATACAACAACACATAGTTACACATGGAGTAAAAACAAACATATAGTCAATAATACAGTGAAAAAAATAAAAAAATAAGTCTACAGTATATACAATGTGAGCAAGTGAGGTGAGATAAGGGGGGTGAAGGCAAACAGATATATGTATAAATAAATAAAAATATAAAAAGGCCATGGAGGCGAAGTGAGTACAACACAGCAAGTAAAATAAAAACTAAAAAAAACACTGGAATGGTTGGTTTGCATTGGAAGAAAGTGCAAAGTAGAGACAGAAATAATGGGGTGCAAAGGAGCAAAATAAATTAATAAATAAATACAGTAGGTAAAGAGGTAGTTGTTTGGGCTAAATTGTAGATGGGTTATGTACAGGTGCAGTAATCTATGAGCTGCTCTGACAGCTGGTGCTTAAAGCTAGTGAGGGAGATAGGTGTTTCCAGTTTCAGAGATCTCTATCTCTCCCTCCTCTCTTTCTCCCTCTCGCTCTCCTCTCTCCCTCTCTCTCTTTCTATCCTTCTCTCTCCTCGTCCTTCTCTCTCTGTCTCCCGTGCTTCTCTCTCTTTCTCCCTCATCACGTTTTTCTCCTTCTCTCCTTCCCCCCTCTCTCTCTCTCTCTACCTCTCTCGCTCTCTCTCCCCCCCATTCTTCTCTCTCTCTCTCTCCCCCGTCACTCTCTCTTTCTCTCTACCTCACTCTCTCTCTCTCTCTCTACCTCTCTCGCTCTCTCTCCCCCCCATTCTTCTCTCTCTGTCTCCCTGTCACTCTCTCTTTCTCTCTACCTCACTCTCTCTCTCATCCTTCACCTGTTCTGTTTCTATTCATAACAAAGCCTCAAAGATAAACATGCTCCATCATCTCTGAACATGCATGGGCAACATGACTGATATTTTCACCACTCGCTGAAAATAATCACTTTACTACCTAAAAAAAACACTTTTCAGAGCAACAGCAACAACCTTATCGATCAATTATTATCTAATTGTACACTTAGTGAGCCTTGGCCACTCTAAGACAAAGAAGCAGGCTCTCCACATACTGTAGGTATAATACTGGTAGTAGACTCTCCACATACTGTAGGTATAATAGTGGTAGTAGACTCTCCACATACTGTAGGTATAATACTGGTAGTAGACTCTCCACATACTGTAGGTATAATACTGGTAGTAGACTCTCCACATACTGTATGTATAATACTGGTAGTAGACTCTCCACATACTGTAGGTATAATAGTGGTAGTAGACTCTCCACATACTGTAGGTATAATACTGGTAGTAGACTCTCCACATACTGTAGGTATAATAGTGGTAGTAGACTCTCCACATACTGTAGGTATAATACTGGTAGTAGACTCTCCACATACTGTAGGTATAATACTGGTAGTAGACTCTCCACATACTGTAGGTATAATACTGGTAGCCCAGATATAATATAATAAAGATTGGTCTGAACAGCAGGATCCATTCTCTAACCTGGATACTTTCAATTCATCAAGCTTTGTTCACTAAGTAGAACTCTTCTCACGGTATTATCAACAACTTAAACTAGTCCATCAAGTGTTTGACAATGTGATTTGGCTCTCGTTCCAAAACCTTCTCTCAAAATGTCAATCAGAAAACCCCAAGACTAACATTCAAAGAGAAACATTTTCTATTCCATTTCCACACATTAGGCCTATACTTTATTCCCGAGTCATTACCAGAATAGGAAATATGATTGGTTTGGGGCTTTTCCTTCAGAAATACATCAACTCAACACGTTGAAAAGGAAATGAAAACCATAATAGGCATAAAGCACTGAAACAAGGGCTCCATGTAAGCCCCAGTGAGTTGTCCCAATTGCTGCTCTCGCCTCTAAATCGCCAGAGCACAACGCCTTTTCCCTTCAATGGGGCACTTGGCTTTTATTTGATATAGATGTTTTAGTTTAGCAGAGGAAATTTGGTTACACTTTACATTAACTGGGTCCCGATGTGAGAGAGGGGAAGGATTAGTGAGCGGAGTACGATTTCAACAGGGACCAGGGAACGAACTCTTCAGGTAGGGCACATATTACAATTCAAACAGTATGGTGTGTGTGTGTGTGTGTTCGGCTTGTGTGTGTGTTCGGTGTGTGTGTGTATGTTCGGTGTGTGTGTGTGTGTGTTCAGTGTGTGTGTTCGACATGTGTGAGGGGGGGCCTTCGACAGTGCAGGTTCATGGTGGGACCACAGCGATCCCTGAGGCGAGGAACACGGCTTGCTCAAACAATGCTGTATGTGCTGTGAACCCCTCATATAGGCCCTATAGTATGCTGTACACACAGCACAGAGGGGCCCCTGAGAGGCAACCCTCAATCACTGTCAATCACCACCTCGGTGTCTAAACTGTGTGTGCATGTGTGTGTGTGTGTGTGTGTGTGTGTGTGTGTGTGTGTGTGTGTGTGTGTGTGTGTGTGTGTGTGTGTGTGTGTGTGTGTGTGTGTGTGTGTGTGTGTGTGTGTGTAAACCTCCAACAAGCCTAGTGACACCTCCACCCCAGGGCTTCACCAGTCAACACACTCACATCCACATAGAGGACAACAAGGTGTTAACTAACGCTGAGCTGTGGAGGGGCCCGGCATAATACACACTCAACCACAGGGCCTTTCTACACTACCACAATACCTGGAGTCAGATCGGCCTTTATTTATAGAGGGGACTATGATTGTGTGGACGGTGTCGCTCACGGCAAATTTTACGAATCACCCTCTATATAATCATGTTATTAGAGTTTGTTTTATAAAAGTAGGCTATTCAACAACAAGAAAAAATACAAACATTTTTGTAATTTAGCAGATGCTCTTTTCCAGCACAACTTGATACATTTATACACTTTTTCCCCCTACCTGTCCCCTGTGGGAATTGAACCCACAACCATGGTGTTGCAAACACTACGCTCTACCAACAGAGCCACACAGGACCCTAACTAACCCAAAGTATAATATGTAAAACCATGAGGATTATAATAACATCACATCTTAATCAATACCTAGTTAAATAGACTCAAAACTGGAAAGTGGTTGAATTTACAGCTGGTCAAAAGCACACATATAGTGGTGTATACCTGTTGTATTCACTTAACTACTTTGATTAAGTTAACTTAATTAGTTCACTTAGATTATTAAGTCAAAGTTTCACTCTGGGTTACTGTGTTCATTATTTTATACCAATGTGTTGATCATGGTAGCTGATCTATGGGGACAGATTTGATGAATATCTTCATATATAATAATTCAATTAGAAATAAACACATTTTTAAGAAGTATACTTCAGTCTACTCTCCGTCTAGTGTTAGCTGTATTTTATTAAATAGCCACTATCGGGCTTCAAACACAAGGACATTTGCTACGAAATAATTATTCTGTCAATAACAATGAACTTTTTTTGCAGTCGTACCTCCATCAGTCAGAACAGTTATATTCAGTAGGCCTAAATCCCAGTACACTCTCTTTCCCTCGCTTTTACTAGTCTTCTAACGATTCTTTTTTATTTTAAGTTAAGTGCCTCTGTAACAGTCCTGACCTATTTATGTTAGTTTTTATGTGTTTTTGGTCAGGGCATGTGTTTTGGGTGGGCAGTCTATGTTATCTGTTTCTATGTTGGTTTCGGTTTGCCTGGTATGGCTCTTGATTAGAGGCAGGTGGTTTGCATTTTCCTCTAATCAAGAGTCATATTTAGGTAGGGCATTCTCACTGTTTGTTTGTGGGTGATTGTCTCCTGTGATGTCTTCGTTGTGTTCGATGTATTCACTTTTGGAGCTGTTTGGCTGTTCGTATGTTTCGATGTCCGTTCCTGTTCGTGAGTTTACGTTTGTCCATGTAAGTTTATGTTCAGGTTGCGTTGTACGTCGTTTTCTTATTTTGTAGTTTGTTAAAGTGTTTTGTTTCGTGACCATCGTATTAATAATAAAGATGGCATATTTCCCTGACTCCGCATATTGGTCTGAAGATCCTTCTCTCCTCACCTCTTCCGAGGATGAGGAAAGCGACAGCTCTTACAGAATCACCCACCAAAATACAGAGACCAAGCGGTATGGGAATGCTCGACGGAGCAACAAGGACTTTTGGACTTGGGAGGAGATCCTGTCTGGTAGAGGACCCTGGGCGCAAACTGGAGAACATCGCTGCTCTCGTGAGAAGAGTGAGGCAGCCACAGCCCAGGAGCGGTGGTTTAAGGAGGCAGCTAGGAGACGTGGATGGAAGCCGGAGAATCAAGCTCGAAACCGGAATTATGAGGGGACACGTCTTGCACGGAAGCCCGAAAAGCCCGTGAGTAACTCCCAAAAATTTCTTGGGGGGGGGCTAAAGGGTAGTGGGCCAAGGGCAGGTAGGAGACCTGCGCCCACTTCCCAGGCTAACCGTGGAGAGCGGGAGTACGGGCAGACACGTGTTACGCAGTAGAGCGCACGGTGTCTCCTGTACGTGTGCATAGCCCGGTGCGGGTTATTCCACCTCCCCGCACTGGTAGGGCTAGATTGGGCATTGAGCCAGGTGTCATGAGGCCGGCTCAACGCGTCTGGTCTCCAGTGCGTCTCCTCGGGCCGGCATACATGGCACCTGCCTTACGCATGGTTTCCCCGGTTCGCCTGCATAGCCCAGTGCGGGCTATTCCACCTCGCCGCACTGGCAGGGCGACCGGGAGCATTCAACCAGGTAAGGTTGGGCAGGCTCAATGCTCAAGAGAGCCAGTACGCCTGCACGGTCCGGTATTTCCGGCGCCACCTCCCCGCCCCAGCCTAGTACCTACAGTGCCTACATTACGCACTAGGCTACCAGTGCATTTCCAGAGCCCTGTTCCTCCTCCACGCACTCTCCCTATAGTGCGTGTATCCAGTTCAGTGCCTCCAGTTCCGGCCCCACGCACTAAGCCACCTGTGCGTCTCCCAAGTCCTGTACACACTGTCACTTCTCCCCGTACTAGTCCTGAGGTGCGTGCCCTCAGCCAGGTGCCACCAGTGCCGGTACCACGCACCAGGTATAGAGTACGCTTTGAGAGTTCAGTGTGCCCTGTCTCTGCTCCACGCACTAGTAGGAAGGTGCTTATCATTAGCCCGGTGCCTCCAGTTCCGGCACCACGCACCAGGTCTACAGTGCGCCGTATCCGGCCAGAGCCATCCGTCTCCCCAGCGCCATCTGAGCCATCCGTCTTTCCAGCGCCATCTGAGCCATCCGTCTCCCCAGCGCCATCTGAGCCATCCGTCTCCCCAGCGCCATCTGAGCCATCCGTCTGCCAGGAGCCTGCAAAGCCGCCCGTCTGCCATGAGCCTGCAAAGCCGCCCGTCTGCCATGAGCCTACAGAGCCATCCGCCAGACAGGAGCCGCTAGAGCCGTCAGCCAGACAGGAGCCGCTAGAGCCGCCCGCCAGACAGGATCTGCCAGAGCCGCCAACCAGACAGGATCTGCCAGAGCCGCCAACCAGACAGGATCTGCCAGAGCCGCCAACCAGACAGGATCTGCCAGAGCCGCCAACCAGACAGGATCTGCCAGAGCCGTCAGCGAGCCATGAGCAGCCAGAGCCGTCAGAGAGCCATGAGCAGCCAGAGCCGTCAGCGAGCCATGAGCAGCCAGAGCCGTCAGAGCGCCATGAGCAGCCAGAGCCGTCAGAGCGCCATGAGCAGCCAGAGCCGTCAGAGCGCCATGAGCAGCCAGAGCCGTCAGAGCGCCATGAGCAGCCAGAGCCGTCAGAGCGCCATGAGCGTCGAGAGCCGTCAGCCTGCCATGAGCGTCGAGAGCCGTCAGCCTGCCATGAGCGTCGAGAGCCGTCAGCCTGCCATGAGCGTCGAGAGCCGTCAGCCTGCCATGAGCGTCGAGAGCCGTCAGCCTGCCATGAGCGTCGAGAGCCGTCAGCCAGCCATGAGCGTCGAGAGCCGTCAGCCAGCCATGAGCATCGAGATTCGTCAGTCAGCCATGAGCTGTCCTTCAGCCTGACAAGGCTGGATACCCAGAACTGCCCATCAGTCCAGAGCTGTCTCTCTGTCCGGAGCTGCTTTTCAGTCCGGAGTTGCCCCTCTATCCTGATCTCCCTCTCTATCTTTTTCTACCTCTATATTCTTATCTATCCCTCTATCTTGATTTATCTCTCTGTCCCAGTGTTATCCTTATTAAATATATTATTAAGAGAATTGTGTGGGGGAAAAAAGAGGGTGGACATTCTTTGTGGGAGGAAGTTAGGATGGATTATGGTGGGGTGGGAACCGCGCCCGGAGCCTGAGCCACCACCGTGGTCAACTGCCCACCCGGACCCTCCCCTGGACTTTGTGCTGGTGCGCCCGGCGTTCGCACCTTGGGGGGGGGGGTACTGTAACAGTCCTGACCTATTTATGTTAGTTTTTATGTGTTTTTGGTCAGGGCATGTGTTTTGGGTGGGCAGTCTATGTTATCTGTTTCTATGTTGGTTTCGGTTTGCCTGGTATGGCTCTTGATTAGAGGCAGGTGGTTTGCATTTTCCTCTAATCAAGAGTCATATTTAGGTAGGGCATTCTCACTGTTTGTTTGTGGGTGATTGTCTCCTGTGATGTCTTCGTTGTGTTCGATGTATTCACTTTTGGAGCTGTTTGGCTGTTCGTATGTTTCGATGTCCGTTCCTGTTCGTGAGTTTACGTTTGTCCATGTAAGTTTATGTTCAGGTTGCGTTGTACGTCGTTTTCTTATTTTGTAGTTTGTTAAAGTGTTTTGTTTCGTGACCATCGTATTAATAATAAAGATGGCATATTTCCCTGACTCCGCATATTGGTCTGAAGATCCTTCTCTCCTCACCTCTTCCGAGGATGAGGAAAGCGACAGCTCTTACAGCCTCAAATAATTTGGGTCATGTTCTATTTAATTTAGGCTATTTAATACGAGTTTTTATTTCATTTATGAAGATGGATTCATCATGTATTATAATGTTGCACATGAATCATATTTAGTTAAACCACAAACTCTATAATAATAGTTATTAACATTGTCATCATCGTCATCGATAGTGAATAGTAATTGCAGAAGAGAGGCACCCAGGTAATCTTAGAGAGAGATTGTTTGATCGTTATAGGCTACAATAATAATAAAAAATGGAAACTGACAAACAGAGAATGGTCCGCCATCATTTAAACTCAATGACAATCTAATCATAAGATTAAAACATATTTTTATACCGCAGGCACTTAACGTAAAGTGTGCCCAGTCAGCAAAACTCCTCTGAAACCTTCAATTGCTCGGCGGCGGTTAATCAAATAGCGACTGCTGGCCTGCAGAATGACGTAATGTTTCGGTTAGATTACTCTTCAAAATGAACAGTATTATAGGCTACCACAGTATCATAAACATGTATTGGTATTATGGATGGAATGACAGCTCCTCTTTAGCTACTTTTACCGTTGTCGAGGACCTGACGTTTGTAAACCGCGTCCGCGTCCCGTCCCGCAGCCCAGTTTGACACACAGGACAACGTCTAGAAGTGGGCTGCATCCATCCATCGATGGGACAGGGGGACAATGTTGCAAAATACTGCAAACTTCAGAATCATTACAAATATTACTTTGTAAAGCTCTAGATTTTTTTTTATAAGTCGACACGTGTAGCCCACGCTCTGTCACTATTTGCTGTTGATAACCATTGCCAATTAATTCCTCCAAATATTATCTTCAGTAATTGCGCGCCATAGGCTACCCTGCACTGACACATCGCTGGATACTACACATAGCTAACCTACTCACACATCCAGTTTGTGGGGTAAATTACTATGGTAGCTAGTAGCTACGGCTCTGACAGCTCGCGAGCAGAGAGCAGCACTTGATATCTCTGTGCTCAACTTCAACAACATTCAACAGTCAGTCCACGCGCGTCCTGAGACTTCTAAATATTGCACCGAGATGGCAAGCCTGCCCTATACGAATAAATAACGGACTTAAATACATTTCTGCACATAATACAATATGCACGAGACAACAGAAAATAATATTCAAAGAAATCTGTAGAGCGCTGCAGCATTCTGTTGATGCGACTCTCTGAGCAACTTGTCACATCAACCGAAGTGAACAGAAATAACAATGCCGCTGTACAAAACGAAATGAACAATCCATAATTGCATGTTTATAATTTACTGTAGTGGAAAGCAATTATTTTAACTTACCAAACAAGTGTAGAAAATACGCAGCAGACTCTCAGAAGGAACCACGTTGGACTGAGAAAAGATTACAATACGTTCTATTAAGAGAAGCATTACATCACCCCTCGGTGACGTCACGTGGGATTCCTGAACTTCTAAATCATCGTGGTCCGCTTGGAGGCGGGCTGTTGGGGCGAGCAAGGCAGAGTTTGCAAATGCAAGTACGGGACACTGCTGGACATAAGGTAGGTATGGCACAAAACTGAGAGGGTACACCACTATCAACTTGCACCAATACTCATTTAAAGGCTACGTTATACAAATGGGTATTCACGTCTTGTTAACAAAAAAAACCTGATCAGCCAGAATAGTGGCTGCTTTTAACATGGTAAATAAAGTTTACATTTGAAATGGTGTTTAATGATTTAATATACAGTAGTATAGTAGACCGATAGCAATTTGATTCATCTCCAATTACCCAAGTTCACAAACACAAGAAAGTTAGCCTTGAATAGCAGACTTGGACCTTGTCTTGAAGAGAGAGAGAGAAAGAGAAAGAAAGATAGAAGAGAGAGGAAGAAAGATAGACAGAGGGAGAGAGTTTATTTCACCTTTGTTTATTATCTATTTCACTTGCTTTGGCAATGTTAACATATGTTTCCCATGCCAATAAAGCACTTGAATTGAATTGAACTGAGAGAATGTTCTCCTCTCTCCATCCTCTCCCTCTTAATAATGAATAATCATGCTGCTGCCTTGAGTAAATAAATAATTGGAGGCATTATATCGACCTCTAAGTGTTGGATTTAAGAGATGCTGTTACACAGACAAAGAACAAGTGAGATATTTTTCCAGAAGTAATGCTAGGTAGGCTAGAGGTAATGTGATGCAGGGAAATCAAGGACAGACAAAACATCATCCTGGTTATACCATCAAACTAAACAAACTAAACAACCATCTGTCTGAGGAACATCATCCTGGTTCTACCATCAAACTAAACAGCCATCTGTCTGAGGAACATCATCCTGGTTCTACCATCAAACTAAACAGCCATCTGTCTGAGGAACATCATCCTGGTTCTACCATAAAACTAAACAACCATCTGTCTGTAGAACATCCTCCTGGTTCTACCATCAAACTAAACAACCATCTATCTGTAGAACATCATCCTGGTTCTACCATCAAACTAAACAGCCATCTGTCTGTAGAACATCCTCCTGGTTCTACCATCAAACTAAACAACCATCTGTCTGTAGAACATCATCCTGGTTCTACCATCAAACTAAACAGCCATCTGTCTGAGGAACATCATCCTGGTTCTACCATCAAACTAAACAGCCACCTGTCTGTAGAACATCATCCTGGTTCTACCATCAAACTAAACAACCACCTGTCTGAGGAACATCATCCTGGTTCTACCATCAAACTAAACAACCATCTGTCTGAGGAACATCATCCTGGTTCTACCATCAAACTAAACAACCATCTGTCTGAGGAACATCATCCTGGTTCTACCATCAAACTAAACAACCATCTGTCTTAGGAACATCATCCTGGTTCTACCATCAAACTAAACAACCATCTGTCTGTAGAACATCCTCCTGGTTCTACCATCAAACTAAACAACCATCTGTCTGTAGAACATCATCCTGGTTCTACCATCAAACTAAACAACCATCTGTCTGTAGAACATCCTCCTGGTTCTACCATCAAACTAAACAACCATCTGTCTGAGGAACATCATCCTGGTTCTACCATCAAACTAAACAGCCACCTGTCTGAGGAACATCATCCTGGTTCTACCATCAAACTAAACAACCATCTGTCTGTAGAACATCATCCTGGTTCTACCATCAAACTAAACAACCACCTGTCTGAGGAACATCATCCTGGTTCTACCATCAAACTAAACAACTATCTGTCTGTAGAACATCATCCTGGTTCTACCATCAAACTAAACAGCCACCTGTCTGAGGAACATCATCCTGGTTCTACCATCAAACTAAACAACCATCTGTCTGTAGAACATCATCCTGGTTCTACCATCAAACTAAACAACCATCTGTCTGTAGAACATCATCCTGGTTCTACCATCAAACTAAACAGCCACCTGTCTGAGGAACATCATCCTGGTTCTACCATCAAACTAAACAGCCACCTGTCTGTAGAACATCATCCTGGTTCTACCATCAAACTAAACAACCATCTGTCTGTAGAACATCCTCCTGGTTCTACCATCAAACTAAACAACCATCTGTCTGTAGAACATCATCCTGGTTCTACCATCAAACTAAACAACCATCTGTCTGAGGAACATCATCCTGGTTCTACCATCAAACTAAACAACCATCTGTCTGCAGAACATCATCCTGGTTCTACCATCAAACTAAACAGCCATCTGTCTGTAGAACTCAAACAAACTCTTTCTATCTATGGCACTTCTCCATGTTTATGTCAGGGGGTGGTTTATGCACACATTAAAGGGATGACAGACAAGAGAGGTGCTTAGTGATGGATATGGACAAATGAATTGTCTGTCACTTGTACAATGATCATCCCTTCTCCCTAATTCTGTCACTGTCTTAGATACGGTCATGTTTCCAGACAGAGCAGTGTTATGTTTCCTCTACTCTGGTATTATTTATTTCAGCTGATAATGTAGGAGCCAGGAGGATAGCTAAATCACTTCATGATCTTGAGTCTTATTCATGCAACTGTTTGCAGCCATCCTACATATCATCCCTTCATCCTCTGAATTCCACTTAGCATTTTTCTTTAGAATGTGACATAGGCCTAAAGAGACATGAAATGTGATGACATGCAATATTGTCTTTAGAAAATAGTCTACAGACAGCCCTCCCTAACAGTGTATCAAGAGTTATTATAATCATAATGTAATTTAATAGAACGGCCATTAAAAAATGTAACCACCACTACTATCACCACCAGGATCATTGAAATTTAAGCCTCAGTTAAAATGTACCAAAAAAATAAAACAGACATCTGGATGGTGAAAAATCACGCAGGTTGGAGGTTATTGTGACCTGCTGGTGGCGGCTTGTAGGCTGGGCTGGGGTGCTGGGCTGGGAGGATGGGGGGCTGGGATGCTGGGCTGGACTGCTAGGCTGGGGGTTTGGGCTGGGGTCTGGGAGGCTGGGCTGGGGAGCTGGGAGACTGGGCTGGGGAGCTGGGAGACTGGGCTGGGGAGCTGGGAGGCTGGGCTGGGGAGCTGGGAGGCTGGGCTGGGGAGCTGGGAGGCTGGGCTGGGGAGCTGGGAGACTGGGCTGGGCAGCTGGGAGACTGGGCTGGGGAGCTGGGAGGCTGGGCTGGGGAGCTGGGAGACTGGGCTGGGGAGCTGGGAGACTGGGCTGGGGAGCTGGGAGGCTGGGCTGGGGAGCTGGGAGGCTGAGCTGGGGAGCTGGGGGACTGGGCTGGGGAGCTGGGAGGCTGGGCTGGGGAGCTGGGAGACTGGGCAGGGTTGTTGGCTGGGCTGGGGAGCTGGGGGACTCGGCTGGGTTGTTGACTGGGCTGGCTGGGTGTGATGTCTTTCCTCCTCTCCTCTCCTCCCCTCCTCTGTCCCAGCCTGGGGATTAATGACTGTCTCCTCTCCTCAAAGAGAGAGAGATGTTTACCGCTGCACCGTGTCGTCCAGGATGGCTCAGCCAGACACAGGCAGCAGCATTAAGAGGTCTCTGTCACAGAAACAATAACGGCGACTGAAACGCCTCCATAACTCAGGAACCTCTCCCGCCTGGCTCTTTTAAGAAGAGCTTTAATCAACGTTTATGACACCCCTTTGTCCTTTATTGCCTATATATTTCCAGAACAATCCAAACATCATATCCCCGGAGAACGGGACTATTAACGGTAAAAGAGGCATACAGTGAGGGGTCGTTGACCTCCACTAAAGGAGATTCGATCTATATTGTACAGGACGTGGCTTTATCCTTCGTCCTCCTCCTCCTCCTCCTGAATACGTGCTTTGCTTTCCACAGTGCTTTTGAATGGGATCACCTTGGAAAGGTTTCTTAGTGCACGCCCCTATGAAGACAGTGGTGTACTGTACTGTTTAATACCTGGGCAGGGCTGTGGATGGCTTCTCTGTTTGATCTTGTTTATGGAATGTTACAGTGTCAGGGTGTTTACCTCTTACCATACCTTGGGAAATGATGGCTGGTTTGTGCCTGCAGGGCTGGAAACATTGGCTTTATGTAATACTGTAATGCACTACATAGCCTTTCCTCTGTACAGTCCCTCAATATGGCAAAGTCTACGTCCCAATGGCACCATATTCCCTTTAATGTGCACTACTTTTGACCAGAGCCCAGGTCAAATGTAGTACACGACATAGAGAAAGGGGGCCATTTGGGACGGAGACAATGCCTGTCTTAGGCAGAGCCAGGCATTTACCTGTTACTGTAATACTACATAGGCCTATGTATTATATTTAATGCATCATCTGTAGCTACATTGATGTTGACTAATGTCTTGGTGCGCTGCAAAGGTACAAAGCGAGGGAATTAATTCGTTTTTATGTCCCGACAATGGACGGTTATGATATGAGAATGTCATGTTTATAATATACAGTATTAGGAAGACATTGAAGATTTAGGATATAACAGCAATGTTTTGTTTGTTGATGAAAAGTTGAGGCTTGTACAGAATCATACAACCTTAATGTGTAGAGTAATGATATCCAGGTACGCACATAATGATGTCATTAGCAAGTAACCGACTGTTTGTTTTCGCTTGCTCTTTCAAGAGATTCAATTTCATGTGAGGACATATTGCAATTGCTCGCTGTGTTGAAAATGCAATATTTGAACTTGGTGTGTAAACTCTGAGCTGCCCTTCCAACACTGATAACTACGCCAGATTACACTTGATAAATAAACACAACGTATGGATTTGGAATTTAAACAAATACTGGGTTCCCAGGAGGCCTTCTGCTCTGCTAAATCTGTGTGTCTGATACTTTCCTCCTAATGCTTATTTTGAGGGGCTTTATGACATCAGAAGCTTCTCGGTCTAGCCAAGATATATGGTTTTGCATGAACAGGCCAGGTCAGCCTTGGAAAATAAGTCTTCTCACCTCAATGGGACTTCCTGAATAAATAAAGATTGAAAACAAAATAAACATGATTTCAACAGTCATAGAGCAGTTAAGGACCAGGACCACAGGATCGGATTCAGTAGATACATCCATAAGGATATCTGTGGAAGTTCTGATTCCCAATCAAATACTTACAGTAGTCTGTCTACCCCACAATACGACATAGTATAGAACTAGTGTGTAGGTTGGTTTGCCAGAGGTTCAACGTCTTCACTAAATCTCTGATGCAGAAAATCACACATAACAGCTATGACCTCATCCGCTTTTATGAGGTGTAATGAATTGCGCAGTAGTGAATGATGTCTGATTAGTAGCAGCTTTACCCATCAAGAATGACCATGGATAAATAGCCGTGGAGACTGGAGAGGCAACAGTGGCAGCATTTCATATGAAAGCCCTTGACTCTCTCTCTCTCAAACAGTACAGGGAGATGACTGTGATGTCATTATGCCATGATGCTTTCACTGTAAAGATCCCACACTACTCAGCCCAGCAGCCCTGAATTGTGTCCCAAATGACACCCTATTCCCTATATAGTGCGCTACTTTTGACCAGGCCCCTTCCCTATATAGTGCACTACTTTTGACCAGAACCCCATATAGGGAATAGGGTGTCATTTGGGATGCACACTGGAAAAAAACGGGTTTACCAGCAGCAAGCGTGATGCTCCCGGTTCTGATGCTGCCTGGGCTGGGCCGGTGAGGAGGACCCAGTCCATTACACCACCACCGGGCACACAACCAGGGTCAAGTCATGTGCCAAAGAACGTGAAAGGAAAAAGTAAGGAGAGAAGGAGAAGTACTGTAGCTTAGGTAGGAATGGAGGGAAGAGTTTTACTTACTTAATTAACCCTCTTCTTTCCTATGTGGAACATAAGGCTTCCATGAGAGAGCACTACTGTTGCCGATCTCCTGCCTTTTTGGTGATAGTTTTCTATGACAGACCACAGTCCTTCCTCACCTCCTACGTACGGTTCTGGATGGAAGGGTGGAGGAGGGGAAGGTACAGCATGGTTTGTTTATTTTTCATGTTTGAACTGACGTGAGAGAGAGCCCATCAGATGTGACAGGGCCTCAGGCCTGCAATTTGAGGTAGACTACAGATGTCACTTTTTCCCTGTGGATTGCTGGTGTGCACTCATGGTCAAAGTTCTGCACCGTGTCTGTATAACTTTTTGTTGACAAAAATGTATTTCCTTTCTGAAAACAATAAATATGAAAACAATAACTGCTGATCACGCCTTATGTAGAGGATGTCAGTTTCATAATAATCCTACTTGTATTTAGTCAGTCCTGTAGGAAGCTTTCGCTAGGTAGGGGCCCAATGTATCTTTTTTTAGTTTTCTGTCACACACTCCCACCCTGTGGTCATTACCAAGAACTGTACAAGAAAGACGTGAATGAAACATTTGAATCTCTCTTAGATGTCTGTCAAACACACACATATACACACAGTGAAAAACAAAACTATAGCATGAAAGAAAGAGAAAGTTAGCCACTACATGTATACATAAACAACAATATTTTAGAAATATGAATAGATAACTAAAAGACTAACCTCTATAGAGGCCAGGTTCAATACTTCAACATGGGGGTCCAAACACAAACTGCAAACAAAAATACATTACTGCAGTGGCATACATTTCTAAGCAATAAATAGTATTTTTGTTTGAATAAACAAACAGTGGTAATCAAAGCAAACAGATACATTAGTGTAAAATTTACCACGCTTCAAACATTTCTTCAAAAAAGCATTGGTACTCATCAAAACGGTTCTCATAGCAACGATAACACACAGCAACTACACATTTGTCTACTGGACAACCTACAGATCCTAGTAAATTGTTCTAATTCCAAATTCTATGGAACAGACAATCTTTGGTCATCATCATCATTTTCACATGCTCAAGGGACTTGGAGGGAGGCACTTTGATGTCAGCAAATAAGCACATAAAGACACTTTTAATCATGTGTTTCATACATTGATGATGACCATAATGTGGTTTTGACACAAAAAAGAAAACAGAAATAGGATATTGTGTTCATTAGCCAGGAGAGATATTATGATGTAATTAAAGACACACTGAGTATACCAAACATCTCAGAACATCCTTAATTCGTTGGGGCATGGACTCTACAAGGTGTCCAAAGCGTTCCACAGGGATGTTGGCCCATGTTGACTCAAATGTTTCAAACAGCTTTGTCAAGTTGGCTGGATGTTCTTTGGGTGGTGGAATATTCTTGATTCACACAGGAAACTGTTGAGCGTGAAAAACCCAGCAGCGTTACAGTTCTTGCCACAAACCTGTGCGCCTGACACCTACCACTATACCCCGTTCAAAGGAAGGCACTTACATTTTTTGTCTTGCCCATTCAACCTCTGAATTGTCTCAATGCATAAAAATCCTTATTTAACCTGTCTCCTCTCCTTCATCTACACTGATTGAAGTGCATTTAACAAATAACATCACACCTGGTCCGTCTGTGATGGAAAGAGCAGATGTTCTTAATGTTTGTATATTCAAGAGGAAGAAACTGCAATGACAAACAAATAAAACAACTGAACATATGCTGTCATTTATTTTGGATCAGGTTTGTAGTTATTTACTGTGGCCAAAGTATAAAATAATTGCTTGAATTAATTGGCTAACTTAGTCTACAATGTTTCCATAAACCGTTTGATAGCTACATTTCTCACACGCTCACAAAAATATAGATATTTTAGATATTTAAAAATGTCGTTTAGGATGGAATAAAGTTTAGAAGTCGTTTGTGTTTTAGGTTTGGAAAGTGACGAAATCGTCACCTTCCACGCGCTCGTTTAAAAAGAGATCTGCCCGTGCCTGCGGTTAAGCTCAGCCGTTGAATTTGAACTCAAAAACCGTTGGCTGTCTTCTTCACCCCCAGGTACAGTGCTATTAGCTAACGTACGCAAATAATTCACAATTAGCTAGATATTAATTAGCTTAATATATTAGGGAAATATATTTCGTTTTCTTGTAAATGTGGCCAGTCTCCGACCGCAACATTTATTTTTCGAGTAACGTTAGCTAACGTCAGCCAGCATAGCTGACATTAGCGACAGTAGCTAGCTAAAATTAGCTAGATGTTTGCTGTTTTGACGACATTTCAGTTTGCTAACTAAGGTTTTATGAAGAAAAAATTGCCAAAGGCCCTTGCTTGCTACTTTACTAAATGTCAATAGCGTGTTGTTGTCAATAAGCTACTATAGCTAGCAAACATTAACGTTACCATTTCGTTTTCAGGATGGAGAGAGAGAGAGGATTCAACTTCAAGCTGTTGGTGCCTCCTAGAGTCAACCCAATCCCAGGACAGGTTTCTACCGTCAAACCACAGGAAATAGTGGAGGATGGGGGATGTTTCATGCAAACTTTGCAGCAGGTAACGTTACCTTAGCTTTTTGTTTTGTTTGAAATACAATTGTTTGGTATTTTGTCAATATGAATGACTTTACACTGATGTGCTACTTCATTTCTTAGGGTTATAATAAATGTTTGGACAAAGAGTCAAACATGCCTTTTCCCTCTATGAATATGGTTGTGCCAACAAAACCCACCAGATCAGGTATTTTATTATCATATGCATTATACTTGTAAAAATTCATATGGAACTTTAATTTCAGAAATCTCACCTTTTTAAAAAAAAAATTAGGGCTGGTTTGTCAAACCTAGATACTCCAAGGAAGGTGCTTTTTAGTTAAGGAAATAGGGATAGGCTAAACCGGTCCCTACAGTTTTGTGCAAAACATATATATTCTAAATCATGAGTTGCTCATGCATCTCGAGTTAGAATTATTTTCTCATAGATTTTCTCTCCCCTCAAAAGATGTATTCAAGATGAAAGTTGTGCCACCAATGGAAAATGAAGAAGTAAGTAAACTTAGTTTGGTGTGAACACAGATAAAAACATAATAGTATGTGATGTGACTTGGAGCTGGTGGGACGTGGCATGGGATGTGGGGGAATAAAACTTCTATAGAGAGCAGAGGGGGATGTTTGCTTTGCCAAGCCCCTTGATTCCTGAAGTTTCCCTATACGTTCACCTGTTTATATTACACCAATGAGTATCAAATAGAGTGGGTCTTTAGAAAACCACTTGGGATGTTCCAAACATTTATTTCTGAAAAGCCGCAATGGTCACGTCAACTTTAGCACGCCACAATATACAGTGCATTCTGAAAGTATTCAGACCCCTTCCCTTTTTCCACATTTTGTTACGTTACAGCCTTTTCTAAAATGTATTAAATAACTTTTTCCTCATCAATCTCCACACAATACCACATAATTGTCACGTTCTGACCTTTATTTCCTTTGTTTTGTCTTTATTTAGTATGGTCAGGGTGTGAGTTGGGGTGGGCAGTCTATGTTTGTATTCCTATGTTTTCCTATTTCTGTGTTTGGCCTGATATGGTTCTCAATCAGAGGCAGGTGTTTTGTGTTGTCTCTGATTGGGAACCATATTTAGGTAGCCTGTTTTGTGTTGGGGTTTTGGTGGGTGGATGTCTTCAGTCTTCGTGTATGCACCAGACAGAACTGTTTCGGTTTTTCACATTTGTTGTTATTTGACGTATGTGGTGTTTGTGTTCTTTTGGGTTTTCACTGTCCGGGTTTTGTGGTAACTATGGTTTTGGGTTTGTTGCGCCTTTGTTTTGGGCTTCACCCATGTTTGTAACTGGTTACTTTACGAAGGACATTAAAGCGTTTTTCCCGTCAAGCTTCTGCTCTCTGCGTCTGACTCCACACCCATCACTCTCCAGACATTACAATAATGACAAAGCCAAAACAGGTTTTTAATTTTTTTTGCAAATTTATTAAGAATTAAAAACTTAAATACCTTATTTACATAAGTATTCAGACGCTTTGCTATGAGACTCAAAATTGAGATCAGGTGCATCCTGTTTCCATTGATCATCCTTGAGATGTTTCTTCAACTTGATTGGACTCCACATGTGGTAAATTCAATTGATTGGACATGATTTGGAAAGGCACACACCTGTCTATATAAGGTCCCACAGTTGACAGTGCACGTCAGAACCAAAACCTTACCATGAGGTCAAAGGAATTATCCATAGAGCTCCGAGACAGGATTTTGTCGAGGCACAGATCTGGGGAAGGGACCAAAACATTTCTGCAGCATTGAAGGTCCCCAAGAACACAGTGGCCTCCATCATTCTTAAATGGAAGAAGTTTGGAACAAACAAGACTCTTCCCAGAGCTGTGCGCCCGACCAAACTGAGCAATCGGGGGAGAAGGGCCTTGGTCAGGGAGGTGACCAAGAACCCGATGGTCACTCTGACAGAGCTCTAGAGTTCCTCTGTGTCGATAGGAGAACCTTCCAGAAGGACAACCATCTCTGCAGCACTCCACCGATCAGGCCTTTATGGTAGAGTGGCCAGACGGAAGCCACTCTTCAGTAAAAGGCACATGACAGCCCACTTGGAGTTTTCCAAAAGGCGCCTGAAGAACTTTCAGACCTTGAGAAACAAGATTATCTGGTCTGATGAAGCCAAGATTGAACTCTTTGGCCTGAATGCCAAGCGTCACGTCTGGAGGGCACCTGGCACCATCCCTACGATGAAACATGGTGGTGGCAGCATCATGCTGTGGGGATGTTTTTCAGGGGCAGGGACTGGGAGACTAGTCAGGATCAAGGGAACGATGAACGGAGCAATGTACAGAGAGATCCATGATGAAAACCTGCTCCAGAGCGCTCAGGACCTCAGACTGGGGCAAAGGTTCACCTTCCAACAGGACAATGACCCTAAACACACGGCCAAGACAACTCAGGAATGGCTTTGGGACAAGTCTCTGATTTGTGCCTTGAGTGGCCCAGCCAGAGCGCGGACTTGAACCCATTCGAACATTTCTGGAGAGACCTGAAAATAGCTGTGCAGCAACACTCCCCATCCAACCTGACCGATCTTATCTGCAGAGAAGAATGGGAGAAACTCCCCGAATACAGGTGTGCCAAGCTTGTAGAGTCATACCTTACGATGACTCTAAACAGTAATCGCTGCCAAAGATGCTTCAACAAAGGGTCTGAATACTTATGTACATTTTTTTTTATATATACATTTGCAAACATTTATACAAACCTGTTTTTGTTTTGTCATTATGGGGTATCGTGTGTAGATAGATGAGGGAATAAAAATTAATTTTAGAAATGTGGC